>NC_065452.1:95407404-95661333 GCF_917563875.1 Diabrotica virgifera virgifera
TGACCCCCCTTGGATCCGCGCCTGCCATCACTTGTTCTATTATCTTGTTCTCTAATTTATATCTTATTGGACTTGCTGTTCTAACCATGCATTTTGTCTTTTTTGAGGAAATTAACATGTTAAATTTTCAGCCGGTTATACTAAAATGATGCAGCATATATTGTAAATCATCTGCACAAGAGATTATTGTTGCATCGTCTGCATAGCAGATTATTTTAAGTCTTTTTTTCCCATTTTGTATCCTTATTCTTCTTTAAGTTCTATCTTCTATCAAAGGTTGGAAATCATCTTGGCAATGCGGACCCTGTTGACTGCCGCTCTAAACAGCTCTGCACTACTACATTCGAACCATTCCCTTAAGTTCTTAAGCCAGGATGTTCTTCGTCTTCCCACATTTCGCTTTCCTCGGATTTTGACTTGCATAATAAGTTGTAATAATGAGTATTTTTGCCCACTCATCACATGTCACTAGTACTCAAGTTTGCGTCTTTTTATCGTTAGTATTATTTCCGGTTTATTTCTTATCCTTCTAGTTACTTCCATATTTGCCATTCTTTGAATCCATTATATTCGTAGGATTCTTTTGTAACACGCCATAAAGAAGAGAACACGTAACACCGAAGCATCTTTAGGCGTAGTTCTAACCTTATATCCCGACAACAAAGAAACTTCTTAATTTTAATGAATGATGTACGTGCTATTTCAACACGTGTCTTAATTTCTTTGGTTTGGTCTACATTTGATGTTATCCATGTTCTTAAGTATTTGTAGTTATCAACACTTTCAATTACAGTATCTTGAATAGTCAATTGGATGTTTGCGTGTGCTGATTTAGTCATGATCATGCATTTAGTTTTCTTTAAATTCATCTTCAGTCCGTACTCAGGACAGCGTTCATTAAGGCGTTGCATTACATTCTGTAAATCACTGTTGTTATCCGTTATTACTACTGTATCGTCTGCAAAACGAAAGTTGTTCAGCAAGCAAGCAAGCAATTTGATTTAACCCGACCTGTGGGAATGTCCACCCTCTCGAAAGAGTACATTCGGGTGTAACAATTCATTGGGGCGAGGTGTTTTGACCCGAGTATATACAGGGATCACCCCACCTCGCTCCAATGCCCCAAGCCATCCCTTTCCCCCCCCATAGCACGCTGATGCGCGATGGGGGCACAACTATCGTAGCCAAATGCTCTTCACAATGGAATCCTGGGTAATAAGATTCCATTGTGGTACCCTAATCGAATGCAAAAAACTAGGCCAGCGTGATGCGCTCTATGCCTTTATCTTCTTTCTTACTTATCCGCGGAACTAAAAATTGCTTGCTTGGGCCCCGAGTCATCGTGCTGAGCCCTAGTGGGCTCCGCCCGATGATTCGTTGCTCGAGTTTGTATGTGTTTTATGGTTTTTTATAATTTTTTTGGGGGCTTTCGCCATTTTTTTATTTTATTTATATTTTTTTGGGGGCTTATGCCCTTCTGTTATTTTCTAAAATTCACTTACCTTAGAGGCGATCGTGGTACTTGATCTTCGTATGTAACGCTGTCTTCGGCACTTGTTTTCGAGCTACGAACTCACTACTATCACTTATCACTTTTATACTCTTATCCCACTATTTGTTGCTTCGGACGTCTGTGCTTCCATCGGTGGAACTCATCATACCTTAGCGTCTCTCGCAGTATGTAATTTGGGTGGTGCTCCAGTTCCGCGAATTTGGTCCTTGCCTTATCTGTCATGATTTCGGTGACTCTCACCTGTTGGAGTTCTCTGAACAGGAATCTTTCAGCTACATATCTTGGGACTCTGGCGGCCTCCCTCAAGCTGTTGTTGTGGGCTGCTTGGATCTTCTTCTTGTGTGTGTTACTTATATGTCCCCATGCGAGAGACGCGTATGTTAATACCGGTAGGATTATACTATTGATCAGTCTTAACCTTGTTTTCAGTCTTAGTTTGCTTTTCCTGCCTGTGAGTCCTCTTAGTGTTGCTTTTGCTATGTTGGCCTTCCGGACTGTGGCTTCTACTTGTTTTTGGAAGGTTAATCCTTTGTCCATGATGACTCCTAGGTATTTAGCTTCGTTTTTCCACTCGATGGGTCTGTTCTACACCGTCAGCTGTTCCTCTGGCTGTTGTCTTCCTTTCTTGTATAGAACCGCTTGCGTTTTATCTGAGTTGATGGCTATCTTCCATTTTATACTCCATTCTTCTATTTCTTCTAACGCTGTTTGCAGGTTGGTCACTGCTATATCTACATTTCTATGTTTGGCCGCTATCGCTGTGTCGTCGGCGTAGAGGCTCATGAGGGTACCTGGTGTTCTAGGTACATCAGCGGTGTATATCGTGTACAGCAGGGGTGACAGGACCGCTCCCTGGGGTACTCCAGCTTCCGGGTTTCCGAGCTCGGACAGGACTTGTCCTATCCGAATCCTGAAAGTCCGGCCGCCCAAGTACGACGAGATTAGTCTCGTCATCGCCCCGCTGTACCCGTAATCACGCATTTTGTATAAGAGCCCCTTGTGCCAGACTCTGTCGAACGCTTTACTTACGTCCAGGAACGCTGCTCCAGTGTACTGCTTGTCGTTGAAACCAGCTGCTATGTACTCGGTTAGTCTGAGTACTTGTAGCTCGCTGGAGTGCTCTGCTCTGAATCCGAATTGAGCTTCTGGGATGATATTTAGCCTGTTCGTTTCCGCTTGCAGTCTGCTTAGAATGATTCTTTCCACTATCTTGCTGATCGCTGGAAGTAAGCTGATTGGCCTGTAGTTCTGCGGGAATGTGTGGTTCTTGCCAGGTTTTGGGATCATGATGACATGGGCCTCTTTCCATCTGTTTGGGAATATCTTGTATCTTAGTATCGCGTTCACTATGTTTGTGAAGTACACTATAGCTTTTCTGGGCAAATATTTTAGGGCTCTGTTTGTTATTTCGTCTAAGCCAGGCGCTTTTCTCGGCGAACTGTTTTTGATGTGTTCGTTGATTTCTTCCGGTGATGTTGGGGGAATGAAGTCCTCTGGGTCTTCTGGTCCTTCTTCTTGTTCTTCAACTTCTTCCAGGAAGTCGTCGTCTTCGTCTTGGTGGTAGTTTAGGTCGCATTCCCTTTCGAGTGTAGCCCTCATCGCTTCTGCTTTATCCTCTATGGTGTATACCATACCGTGTCTTCCATGTAGTGGGGGGATGGGTTTTCTGTCGCTTCTCAACATTTTCTGGAGTTTCCACACATTTTTCATGTTTGAGTCTTGTTCTTCCGTCTCTTGTACAAAGTTGTCCCATTTTTTACTACGGTGGAGTTGTAGGGCCGTTTTGACCTCTCTGTTTAAAATATTTGCCCAGGATTTGTCTACTCGATTTCTTGTTCTTCTTGCTGTTTGTTTTGCTCTATTTTTTTCCCTTATCAAATCTTGTGTTTCTTGTGGAATATCTTTGAACCTTCCCATGTAGATCTCGACTTCTTCCTCTGTTGTGCTGCTTCTGATTGCCTCTTGTATGATGTTTTCGAGCTCTAGGACTTTTCCTTCTATTTCTTCTGGATTGTTTATCACTGGCACTATATTTATTCCTTCACTTACTAGTCTTTTGTAGTTTGTCCACTTTATTTTCTTTTTTGTTCTTTTTGGTGGGTTTGTCTCTTCCCATGTTCCGATCTCTAGTAGGATGGGGTGGTGGTCAGTTGATCCTTCGTTCAGCGTAATTAATTCTGATTGCAGTCCTAGGTTTTTGGCCACAACTATGTCGATATGGGTTGGAAGTCCATTTCCTGGGTAGTGGGTAGGTTCTTCTGGGCCCATTGCTATTGTGTCTTCATTGTTTTCTATGTATCTATTTAGTAGTCGTCCGTTTCGGTTCGTAGCTCTGTCGTTCCAGATGGGGGATCTTGCATTCAGGTCTCCTATTATGATGGATGGTTCGGCGATGTTTAGGAACGCATCTAGGTCATCGTCCATTAAAGGGTCTTGTGGTCTTACGTAAGCTGATGTGATTCTTACTGCTCCTTGCCTCATTTTCACTTCTACTGTTGTAGCCTCCATGTTGACCAGTGGTGGAGTCGTGAAACTGGTGTGTCTGATTCCCTTTTTTACTAAGATGGCCGTTCCTCCTGATCTTCTGGTGTGGTCGTTCCTGTAAACATCGTATCCAGGGAATTTTAAGTTAAAGTTGTTAGTTAACTTGGTTTCCTGGATTGCTACGATGTCCATCTCGTATCTACTTGCGATTTCATCCATGATGTTCTGGTTTGTTGATATTCCTCCTGGATTCCAGGAGCCTATCCTCAAGTATCCCCTGTCTGTCAGCATTACTTCTGTGCCTCCCTGGTGCTTAATATGACCTCTTTGACTACCCTAGTCACTATTCTGACTAAGTAGTCCTCGTCAGGGATCGCTGTTTGTTGTTGTTGTGCGTTCTGCGCGGCCTGGGCGTAGGATATCCCGGTGGCTTGCGGTCTTCTTGCTTGTGGCTGTTGTTGTGGCCTCCTTGGTGGGGGTCTTCCCCATGTAGGGCATCTGGGGCATCCTCTGTAGCTGGCCGGGTGGCTTCCTTGACAATTGGCACAAGTGGCTTTGACTTCTCTGGCCCTCTTGCATTGTTTCGTGGGGTGGTCCTCACCGCATTTGACGCACCTAGGGTCCTTGTGGCACGCGTTCTGGGCGTGGTGGTATCCCTGGCAGTTGAAGCACTGCGTTGGTCCTGTCGATTTTCGAAGGTCTTCTACCACGACCTTCATATGGCACAAGTTGGTGATGCGCCTCGCCGCCTCGACGTCCTCCTTGTTCAGGGTTATGACTAACATTGGAAGTTGTCGTCTTGGACCTGATCTCGTCGACATGTTTTTTGCAGCTTGGCAGTCGATGTTGTACTGCGCTGCTATGTCGATTTTGATCTCCTCTTCTGTCGTGTTGGTGGGTAGCCCTCTTATTACCATTTTTGGTTTGACTTCCTCTTCGAATGGGAAGGCTATCCACTGGAGACGAAAGTTGTTCAAAACTTCTCCATTTATAGATATACCTTCTATTGAATCTGAGAGCTCTTCTTGAAATATCGCTTCACTGTAGACATTGAAGAGTAGTGGGGACAGCACGCAACCCTGACGGACTCCTCTCTGTATTTTGATATCTTGGGTGTCCTGGTTGTCAACTCTTACGTTGGCAGTTTAATTCCAATATATATTAGATATAATTTTCATATCACGACTGTCAATATTTTTGCTTTTTAATATATCTACAAGCTTTTCATGTTGAACTTTATCAAATGCCTTTTCAAAGTCTACAAAACACAAGAACATATCCTGATTCATGTCCATGCATCTCTGGGCCAGCACCACATTCGAGCCGAACAAATCATCTCTTGTGCTCATACCATTTCTAAAGCCAAATTGTGTGTCACTAATTTCACATTCAAGAATTTTAACAATTCTTATGTGTATTATTTTCAAAAAGGTTTTAAGCGTGTGACTAAAGATATTGTTCTGTGATCTGAGCAGGTTGTTGCACTTGGCTTTTTGGGAATTGCTACAAAAGTCGATTGCAGCCATTGCCTATGGATTGTGACAGTCTGATATATTAGATTAAAGAGTTCAACCATTACATCAATAACATCTTCTTGAATCAGTTTTAATAATTCGATGGGCACATCATCTGACCCAGTAGCTTTACTCTCTTTTGTATTTTTAATGGCATAGATGACATCTTCTCTTAATATTGATGGTCCGGTATCCTCTGTGATTTCTAATGACAGTTCTTCTCTTTCATCATTAATAGTAATTGGTCCAGTGACACAACCTCTCCTTCACATCAGTAATAATATTCTCCTTATTATTTTTAAGGATATTTGTTCTTGTGCTTTTTCTAGAACCTGACATTTCTTTGATTTTTTTGTCTTCTTCTTCTTCTTCTTGTAATAGGACTATGTCCTGTTTCTTCTGTTACAGTCTTTGCTGCGATCCGGAGCTTTAACTCTCGTACCATCGTTTTTTGGGTCTTCCTATGGGTCGCTTGGTGTTGGGCTTCTGTGTTTTCGCCCAATGCGCCATACGCTCAGGGTCCATCCGATCTACGTGGTCTCTCCACATGCGTCGTCGCGCTCTTGTCCATCTCACTACGTCTTGAACGCCTAGCTATCTCAATGTGTCTTCGTTTCGTATTCTATCTCTGAGTGTGATACCTCTTATGGATTTTAGGGTTTTCATCTCTGTTGTTCTCATTATTTGTTTGGTCTTTGTTGTCTCGGCCCTTGTCTCAGCTGCGTATGTCAGTACGGGTCTAACACATGTCTTATAAATGCGGACTTTGCTTTCGGTGCTCATATATTTATTCCGCCAGATTATATCCCTCAGGAAACCAGATATTCTCGCTGCTTTCGTTGCCTGCTGTTTTGATTCGTGCCACAGATGCCTATCGCTAGATATTTCCACACCTAAGTATCTGCAATCCATTACCTGTTCGATTATATGGTCGTCCACTACTAATTTACATCTAATTGGGTTCCTGGATATTACCATCGATTGGGTTTTCTCTTTGGATAGTGTCAGGTTATACTTTTCGGCGGTTATTTTGAATTTTTGTAGTAGGCGTTGTAAGTCATCTTCGTTTTCGGCTATTAAGATTGCATCATCTGCGTAGCAAAGTATTCTCATGGTTCGGTTACCCATTTTGTATCCCTGATTCATTATGTTAACACTACCTATAACTTCATCCATTATTAAATTAAATAGGCATGGACTGAGGCTGTCCCCTTGTCTAATGCCTGCATTGATTTTGATTTCTTCCGTGAGCCCGTGTGTGGTTTTAATTCGTGTTTTGTTGGATCTATTGAGCTCTTTGATTATGTTTCTATACCCCTGACCTATGTTTTTCTTTTCAAGGATAGTGAGCACGTCCTTTAATCGTACTCTGTCGAATGCTTGTTTCAGATCTACAAAGCATGTGAACATGGGCTTGTCGAATTCTATTGATTTCTCAACTAATTGTCGCATTATGAAAATAGCGTCTATTGTAGATCTGTTTGGGCGAAAACCCTGTTGTTCTTCCGATACACCGGCTTTCTTATATATTTCTTGGGATAGAATTTTTGTCAATAGTTTTGATGTAGAATTGAGTAGTGTAATTCCTCGGTAGTTGGTAGGATCTGTCTTTACGCCTTTCTTGTAGATTGGTATTGTTATACTCCATTATTGTTATACTCCATTATTGTTCTCTCTCTCCATTCCTCTGGTACTGTTATGTTGTTTACAATTTTTTGGAATAATGTTGTTATCTCTTCTATTATTTTTGTACCTCCGTATTTAATTAATTCATTTGGTATATTATCCGGACCTGGTGATTTTCTATTTTTTGATCTTTTGATTGCTTCGTTTACTTCTTCTTGGGTGATGATGTCATTCTCTGTTTCTTCTTGGTGAATGTTTTGTAGGTCATTTCTTTGTACTTCATTATTATCGTCGTTATCGTCTTTGTATAGATTCTCGAAATGAGTTACCCATTCTTCTGGTTTTATTGCGTTCATTTGTAATTCTTCGGTAACCGGCTTCTTCCTGTTCCTCAACATGTTCCATACCTTCCTTTGACCTCCTCGTAAATCATGTTCCATGTCATTTGAGAATTTTTCCCAATATATTTGTTTTAGATCTTTGATTCTGTTAGTTGTTCTATTTCTTTCTGATTTATATCTTTGATACTCTTCTGGGGTCCTATTGTTAATATATCTTACGTATGCATCTTTCTTCTCTTTTGCTAAATCTTTGACTTCCTGTGTGAACCATGGTTTTTGGTTTCTGCCGCTGTTTAAGTCAATTGTTCTTTCTCCAATGGCTTCTTTTGCACTACTAGTTATATGATTTTTTATTTTTTCCCATGCTTCGTTTATATTGTCTGTGATTTCAATAGGGCTAAGATTCATCTTTTCCTCAAGTCTTTTTTGGTAGAGATCCTTAGTACTTTCGTCTTGTAGGGATTCTATGTTGAACTTGGTGATGTAGTTAGTTGGTTTTTTTCTCTCTATTATGTACGCGTGACGGTACTTACATATAACCATTCCGTGTTGCGTTCCCACATTCGCAAACGTCATTGTGCGTACGTCAAGTACTTCCCGTGGGTGAACTTTTGTGTTGGTTATCACATAGTAAATCATCGATCTGTGGCCCCTTGTGTTAGTGAATGTATATTTATGTTGTTCTTTGTGGTCAAAGTATGTATTGTTGATACGCAACTCGTTGTGTGCACATATCTCTATTAGTGAATCTCCGTTATCATTTGTTGGTGCTTCGTTGAACTTGTGCATTATTCCTTGGATGGGTGTATTTTCTATTCTTGAGTTGAAATCTCCCAACAAGAATATTTTTTCTATTTGTGGCAATCTATCTAGGGTCTCTTGAAGTTTTTCGAAAAATTCGTCTCTCTCGTTCTTTGGTTTGTTTACATCTGGTGCATAAATGCTAACAATATGGATTTTTTCATTAGCTAACTTCATTGAAATATCCATTATATGCTGGTTGGTGTAATTAACCTCTTCGATGTTATTTTCAAATTTCCTGTTTACTAATATGCCAACACCTGCTTGTGCTCTGATGTTCTTGTCTACTCCGCAGTAGAAGAATATATGATTTCTATATACTGTGTTACCTTTACCCTTTTTCTTTGTCTCTGAGACTGTACATATGTCTATTTTGTGCTTTTCTACTTCTAATATAATTTCTTGGTCTTTAGCGTTCCACGATGTGGTGTTCCAGCATGCGAGTCGTAGAATATTTCTCTTCAGGTTTTTTTTCCACATTCGTTTTTTCCGTTTTCTCGCTAGGTCGTCATCGTTATTCCATCCAGTATCCGAGGCTACTGTTCCAGTTCTTTGAGCATTGTTTTTTTTTTACGAAGGGTAGGTTGCTAGCCTTGCTCTTCAACCCTCCTCCTTTACCCGGACTTGGGACCGGCAGTGATGGTGACTTCTGAGCTACTCGATTCACGCAGCATCACCACCCCAGGCGGAGTTGATTTTTTTGTGTAAATTATTAAAGCTATCACACTTTTTATCCAGATCTTCTATTTCTTTGCATCTGTCGGAGAGCCACCTCTCTTTTGCCTCTCGAATGTTCTTTCTGATGCTTCTCTGAATATTTTTGTATTTATTCGGGTCTTTGTATCCTTATCTCGTTCTTATTTTTTTATAATTTCATCTCTGATCAGGTGAACAATAACGGCTCAGGGGGACCCTTGTTGTATCCCATTGCCAGCTACCATTGGGTCAGTTAGTTCTTCTACTTTTACTTTTATTATGTTGTACTGAGAGATATCTTCGATCGTTTTGACTATTCCTATAAAAAAGGAGGTGTCTCCTATGTAAAAAACGATAAAGGGTAAGAGAGGTCTAGGACGTAAAAAGATGTCATCGCTGCGTAATATTCACCAAAGGACAATAATTCATAGCTATGAAATGCTTCGAAATGCTGACAAAACGGAGTAATTTAATCCTGACTATCTAACATCTCACCTGACAAGACAATGTACAATGAACGCCTACGCAGAAATGCACGTCACCTTAAGAAGAAGAAGAGGTGTCTCTCTTGCGTTCAATAAGCAGATCAGGTCGTTTAATTGGACCCTGTCAAATGCCTTGTTAAGGTCCACAGAAATGGGCTCCTGCATACCATACGCTCCTCCATAGCGAAAATCTAGCTTGTAAATGGTTCCAAATTATAGTTTCCAGTTGACTCAGATTGCTGTATTGCTTGTTACTTATCTATTCTTGTTCCACAAAAAACTATAGAATTGATGGTTATCCCCTCCAGAACCCCGTATTATGGAAGAACGTTAATGAAACCTAGCTCTCGTCTGATACCTAGAGCTACTCCACATATTCCTTCACCATGATAAGGTCTTAAATATGTCTCTAATAAAAAATGCATATTTTTTTCTAGTGCACTTCGAACAGTTGTAATAAAAAAAACTGGTATCAATACTCAATACAAATATAGATCTTCCATCACATATTCTAGGAAATTTCCATAAACTCGTCCTTGTATATCCTGTCACAAGCGTTCTTGTAATCGGTAAAAGAATTATAAACATTAAATAAACAGTTTTATGCTCTAGTACAGCGGTTCTCAATATGTGGTACTAGTACCACTGGTGGTACATATCATTATTTGCGGTGGTACACAAAACGCAAAAACAGGCAAAATCAGCACCACTATTATAGTTAATTACATTACCTAGCTAAATAAGTATTTCAGATAGGTGGTACCCAAAATAATAAAAAGTATTTTGCTGTACATGACTCAAAAAGATTGAAAACCACTACTCTAGTAGTACACATCTTTTAAATGTTTTCCCTGGTTGTCTAAGTAATATATTTTAATTTCATAATTTTTTTGCAAAAATAGTAGCTTTAATAATAGATGATCAAAGATGTGTTAATTAATTATTAATTACAATATTTATTTATTAAAAAATTTATTTATTGAAAATAGTAAATATTTTCATAAACATTTAAGTATCCACATATTATGTAATACCTAATATTATAATGTTTAGTTTCATTTGAGTTTCATATCGTTCTTAGAATTAATTATTATACATTCATTAAATTGTTTCAATACTGTAAATATGTAATCTATAAGCTTTTAACCTTCAGATCGCTCATATTTTTTCTTTTGTTAAATTTTCTATATATTTTTATTGCGGGAAAAGCACTGCTATAAAATTTTTAATTTAATAAAACAGAATGAGTGTCGTGTTTTTTGGAGTTGGTAATTCATTTTATCTTTATTGGGAAATTCGGGATGTAGGTGGGTCTGTATAGTGTTGACGTGTGCAGTGTCACATTTCCCCCTACAAGTGTGGGAACACAGAAAGTTACCGAAGACAGCAAAACGAACGGCTTGTTTACAGTTTGCCCCGGGTCAAACGATTTACCGCAAGCCATTGTTCCTGTCTTTGTCCTAGAGACTATCCTGCCTGGGATGTCGATGTTCGTCCGAAGGGACTATTCGGATGTCTTTGCCATGGGTGGTACGTGATGGTTATTAAAATTTAATATTAAAAATATATATAGATAAATAATAATCGTTGAACATTGGTTAAAGGGAACGAGTTAAAACAAAATAATTCAAATTACATATACTAAAGATTTCCACAGTTTTCACTATATTTCTTCACTCAACCGTTCTCTCCAGTTCTTTCTGTTTTGCCAGTCCCCTTCCTGCAGATTTCTTCTTTCCATTACTTCATCCACTTCATCTCTGAAAGATCTTCGGGTCTGCCTCTCTTCATTCTTCCATTCGGACTCCACTTTGTTATTCCGTTTATCCAACGTTTTTTGTCTGCTCTTCTGACATGTCCGTACCAAGTTAATCTCTTCTGTTCTATGTAGTTTATTAGATCTGAGTTAATTCCCATTCTGTGTTTAATCCCTGTTATTTATTCTATCTCTTTTAACTCTGCAGCTTCGTCTTAAGAATTGCATCACTGTTGCTCTTATTTTATTTTATTTTTCTTGTTTATTATCCAGTTTTTACACCCATAAGTCAGGATACTTCTTGTCATGGTGTTATATTCTTCTGTTTATTTTTATACTGATGTTCTCATTCCACAGTTCCGGGTTCAGTTTTCGTATGCAGTCTCTTGTTTGTCATAGACTATTTTTTATATCTTCTTCAGTTGTTCCTTTGTTTGATATTATGAAAACCTAACTACTTGTTCTTGTCGGTTCCTTTGATTTGATTACCTTCGTCTATTTTCAATTGTTTTATTTTTGTGTTCTCCGTTGTTAGGTATTCAGTTTTCTTTAGGTTTATTTCCCTTCCATTCTTTGTATATTCCTGTTCTAGTTTTCTCATCGTAAAGGTGAGGTTATCTTCATCTTGTGCGATCACTATTTGGTCGTCAGCAAAACTTGGGTATATATGATATATACTAAGTTTTTTAATAAGCCAAAAAGATCATGTACATGAAAAGATGATAACAATAAACTGAAATAATTTAGGGATATAATGAAAACTGTTCCTCCAAAATAAAAATTTTTAGTCTATACTAAATTTAAAATCAAGATGCAGTAGAAATAAACAAACCAAGACACGTTAAATGCTACTAGGAGCAGGAGCACTCCCGAATCATAGTTTACAATGTATTATTGTGTATCAATTTGGCAATCAAAGATAGAATAAAAATTTAATTTTTTTAATATAACGCGGGCACATAAATTTGATACACCCTGTATATTGATTTGTAAATATTTATTAGAAGTTAGCTATCACGCAAGGTGGTTTCTCCTTAGTGAATCTTTCCATGAAGAATATTAAAAACATTTGTAAATAAAAGTGAAGTGAAAGTTATTTAGGATTATTATTTTAAACAGATTGTTTACGGGAAATGTAAAACCACAGGTAGATGTAATTATTAGTTCTTAGAAAATTAAGGTAAAGAAAGTTTGGAATTTTAATCTCTTTTTGTTTAACCCGAGTAAATTTTGTAGAATTTCCCGAAAGTAATTTATTATGATGGTAGGAATATTTTTGAAAGTATGAGTGGGCGTTTCGAATGAAAAAAAAAAAGAATGGCGAAGAAGAAATGTCTCTGATTGGTCTGGTAATTTGGAATGGGAAGGAGAGAAGGTTGAATTTTCAGACAGTTTTGGAAAGAGGGATTATTGTGTTACTGGCAGCTGAGAGGAGCAGTCAAAAGTTTTCGTGAGTAGTTCAGAAGCAAGTACTAGTGGTTGTGTTTGATAAGTGAGAGTAGCTGAAAAGTGGAACGAGAGACAAATCAAATCGAGAAGAAATACCTCTTTGATTCTGTAAAGTCCAAGAGAGTAAGTTACAAGAATTATCGTTATTAAAATTATTTGTGACACCAAGTAAAAAACATACTTGGGTCTCAGGAGATTATTGTTGAGAGAAAGAGAGGAGAGATATTTGGAGTTTATTGAACGAGTCCTGGTCAAAAGAAGCCTGGCTTGTGTTTTGGAGAAATAGTTGCTGGTATCCTGCTGGATGGTTTGCTGAGAACGGAGAGGGCTTTGATTGGTAGCCTAACATAATCAACAAGGAAGAGCTGTTTGGGTCAAGAGGAGACATCATTGTGTGTGAATCAAAAAGGTCAGTTAATAACCTATGTGATAGATTTTTTTTATAATCAGAAGTTAATTTTTTTACGTAAAGGCATATGAATTTAAGATTCCAACATTTCAAAAATTTAATGGGAAGTATAAGTAATTTTGCGAATACAAAATTTGTTTGTTTAGCTGGGTTTATTAATGGTATCAAGAACAAAGCGATAAATATTTGTTTGAATTAGATTAATTTATATGGTAAAAGTTTCTTTTGGACAGTTATGCCCACAGAATTTAATTGATAAATTTACAGAACATCGTTTTTGATAATAAATGTAATTGTATGTTTTTATTTATGATTTTTCTATTTATTTCCTTTTCCTATTTTATCCCGATAAGGATCAACTAAAAGATACTGAAACCACGAGAGAAGATAAGTATAACATAAGATAATTTAGACATTTTTTTTTATATTATAAAAAGGCACCCTGAGATTCTTTCTTAATTTTTATGTATGATTTGCGTTAATTAAATAATTGATCAAGTAAATAATAATTAATATAAAAGTAATAGAAAGCAGATCATAACAGTATATACATTGTAAATCTTAAATCGTGTTTTCCAAAGTTTATACATTGTAAATTATGATTCGGCAGTGCTCTTACTAGCATTTAACCTCTCTTGGTTTGATTGTTTCTACTCCATCTACCATGTATCCTAAAGATGCCATGGACGGCGAAAGTCACAAATGTATATGTTCTTAAAAGAATCAACCAAGAGCGTCAACTTTTCGAAAACATCAAGTATTTGGGTCACAGCATGCGAAACGAAAAATACCAGTTCCTTCAACTTATAATCCAGGGTAAAATTGAAGGCAAGAGAGGAATAGGACGCAAGAAAATGTCCTGGCTCCGAAACATAAGGCAATGGACAGGGATTAACGACATATAATATCTGATACACACAGAGCCTATTTTACTTCAAATCAGGCCCGAGCCACTACAAAATTTTCGGGCCCCTAAATATAATTTAATAATGATAAACACTTTTTTAAATGTATTAATTATTTAATAGAAATATAGTTAAACCAGAAATTTAAATTTTTATTAACAATAAAAGAAATTTATATTTAAACCATTAAACATTGTTTAATGATTATAACTTTTATTCTTATCATTTATCATTTTCTGTTCGTGTGAAAATGAAAGAATTTTGAAAATTAATTTTATTAGTAATAATTTTTTTTTGGTGGTCTTTGCGGGTCCCATTAAAATGCGGGCCCGAGGCAGGTGCCTCACGGGCCTAATGGTAAAATAGGCCCTGGATACACATTGCAAAAAACAGGGAGTTAATGGAAAATGTGATCGCTAACATCCATTAGTGGATATGCATCTGAAGAAGAAGACTGCATCTTGAATTTAAATTTAGTATAGTTGGTTCTACTTTTTGTGTAATGGACATATTAAGTCTTAGCTCCATTTCTCAGACAATTTGCTCGTCAAACTAAATTTTACAAACTATTTGCCGGGGATTTGTGTTTTTATAGTTTCTTTATCAATATTTTCAGTTCTACTACCGAGGGGGTTTCCCTTGGGATATTCTTATGATTAAAACATGTGCTTCCTACAATTATGTCTTTGGCAGCTGCCATACTAATAAGTATTAACCCATTGTCATTAGTCACATGTTTAACAATATAATCTTGGTAACATATACCTCTTTTCCTACCTGGGCGTTCATGTCCCCAATGATTATTATAATTTATTCATAATTGATTAGTTCTTTCTTAGAGTCTTACAGAGAACGACTCAGGGAAGGATTCAAGGAAAAAGAAGCATAGGGAGACGCAGAATACCTCGGCTGCGCAACCTGAGACAATAGTACGGATGTACATCAATTGAACTTTTCAGAGCAGCCGTCTCTAAAGTCCGAATAGCTATGATGATTGCCGACTTCTGTCGCGGAGATGGTACTTGAAGAAGAAGATTAAAATTTAAATCGAATTTACCAACTAAGTGAAAAACAGAAAGTCATAATGAATAAAAGGAAATTGCAGAATATCCAAGAAAATGTATTTCTTATTAAGGGAGTAGACGGAAAATATTGGTCCAATGCTATTTAAATGCATTCATTTTTTTCGAATCCTGAGAAAACTAATAAATATTTTGAAAAATTAAAACGCATAATGAAAGATTACATTATTACCGACGGCCTTAGAATAAACAGAAAGTTTCTTTTGAATGAAATATTTGAAATTAAAAATCACACTAAATTTGTTTGTAACCCCTGTAACTTACTTAATAAACATTATACAAGTTTTCAGCGAATTTCGCCCTCAGTAATAATGTAATCTTTCATTCTCCGTTTAAATTTTTCAAAATACTTATTAGTTTTCTCAGGATTCGAAAAAAATAATGCATTTAAATAACATTGGACCAAGATTTTGCGCCTATCCCCTTAACGTTGATTTAAGGAAAAGCTATAGAATACAGTAGGGTAACATAAGAATAAACATCCAAGAACAAAAACAAAAAGGTCTATCTATTGATGTTTGGTTTTAAAGCTAATAGTAAACAATAAGGTTTGGAAATGGGACGTATATGAAATGCCTCCCGAAGAAGGGTTTCTTACCTGTCGCTAAAATGGTCACATACGAATTGCCTCCCAAGTAAATTACATGCTTCTAATCTTTATGTGAAGGTGAGACGTTGCCACATCTTCGTCCCTTTGTACATTTTTGGTAAAATTGCTATTTTGTTATTTAATTTATTTATTTTCAACCTTTATGTATTAAAAATTATTGACATTAGGCAGTATTTATAAATTTCAACTAACTTATACATATATAATTAGTTTTATAACTATTATAATATAATAACCATTATTTTTTGTTATTAATAATTTGACAAAAAATACAAAAACATAAAAAGTATTTATAGATTTATTAAAAATAACATCACAAAAAACTTATTTGGAAAATATTACAAAATGTGTATAGAAATATAAAGTTACAAAATATTTTTCCTAAATTTACTACTACTTTGACAAATTCTAAACAATTTATTTTACATTCTCTTAATTCTAAAATTTTTTCATTTAGAAAATTTATTTTTGCTGTACTTTCCGCATTTTTTTTCGCGTCGAAACAGAATTCATTTTTATGTAGGTATTTATTTGAAATTGTAAATTTATATCAATAAAATTATTAATGTTACGATGAGGGCAGTAGAAAGAAGAATTATACTTGGAATGAAAACTTTCGCATGGGTTTGTGGTTCTTTGTAAGGATGAAGAGTGCTCAGCCCAAAGATGTGGAGGAAATGTCGAATTTTCAGATATGTGATTATCAACAACATTAATCAACAAGATAAGAACAAAACTGGCTGACTCTTTCATCGACTGGTTTAATTTCTGCCAAATCTATAGCAAAAAAATCGCTCACATCTATGATGTGACATCTTCAGGATGTAAGAATGAAAGACAAAAAATATAAATAAAAAAATTAATCCCAGAGCTTTAACCTTTCTATACCATGCCTGACCCAAATTAAAACGACATCCATGAAGATCTTCTTCAGGAAATGCCATACGGATACTATTATGAATGGAAATTTCAAAGTCTGAAGGTATTACTTTAGGGTTAGGGGATACAGGTCAATTAATTTTAAAACATTCTTCTATGATATATTTAAAAGCTAGATAATATATTATGAAGATGACTTTTTATCTTGAAGTAAACAGAAGACAAGACGAATATAATGTCCATTTTTTATAAATCAAAATAGATAGATAGTACCTATTTAAATTATGATTTGGCAACCTTGTCTCATTATACAGATATTGAATAGACAAAATATCAGCCTAAATGATTAACGAAACGGAGGCATTTCGATTGTACCTGGGAGGCATTTCATGTATGAAAATATTTACCTGAAAAAGTGGGAGGCATTTCGATAACGCCGTGGAAATGACGATACAGAAAATTTCGAAATACGAAAATACAGAAAAATCCCGTCTAGTCCGAACTGCGTTCCGTTTCTTGGGCCTTGTCGAATTGCGTCCTAAATATTTTGCTTACCTGGCCACCGATAACGTCTAGTTTCATTTAGCCAACCCAATTGCGGACAGAGGATAGCTTAATAAATATTAGATAAGCAGGGAAGTATAATAAACGTAATATCAACTAACAGTTTATTTTTATATAATATATTATATTAAAAAGCACCGAATTTATAACTAACACATTTAACGAAATTGTATCTTGAAATTTCACCCCTGTTATACTGGTTAATTTTCTCTTGGAGAAAAATATATTTGCTGGAGGTAGTAGCTTTATCTACATTTCTAGAAATATTTTGTTTAACAGAATTTATTTTTATATAAGAATCGGTTTGAATGCGCTTTAATGTTTCAACAAACAAAAAAATATTAGGATGTGGAGACAAACAATAATTTTTAAATTTTGAATGAAATCCCTCACAAGAATTAGTTGTTCTATATATAGATGGGCTATTCTTTGCCCAAATTTGTGGAGAAAATGTGGAGTCCTCTTCGATATACGTTTCAACTAGATAGTTTGCAAATGCGTCAACTCGATGATCATCTGGTTTTTCAGGCATAAAATCTTCCACAAAACAATCTCCAACTTGGCTCGGAGGAAGACATTAGGCCAAAAATATGCTTCATCCATTTACCTATTTCTGAGTTCTCGTTCTTATACTCAGAACTCAACCCCACATTTTGTACTTTACGCCACCTGTAACAAGATTATAGAGTAAATTCTTTATTTCAGAAAGTAATGGCATTCAAGAAAAAGTTTGAAACAGGTCAAATTTTATAAAAAAAATACATCTTTAAAAAATAATGAGAATATTTAGGAGCCAGTTATTAAATATTTCAATTTGTTTCAAAAATTCTTGAACATCCTTGGCTAATTTTTGCAATTTTGGAACCGTTTTCAATCGCGTGCGATTAATGTTCTTTTTATGTATTGGACATCTTTTGTTGACAGAGAGGTAAGTACTTTGCTTTGCTTTTCGATTTCCTTGTGTAACAACTTCGCAGGTCGTTCCGCAATATCTTCTGTTGCTTTTCTTTTAAGAGAATTGTTAACTTTCTGGCGAATTAATACTTCTTCAACAAGCTCATGATTGTGTTCACCACTAACTTTTGAAAACACATTATTTAATGTATATAGTTTTGCTTTACACTTTTTATTTGTACAATACCACATAGTTTCACCAAACTTTTTTAATTCACAAAACTTTCTAAATTTGAATTTTTGAAAAACTGTAAGTGGTTTTCCCCGTTCACTTAACATCATTTCAAAATCCATTGCGCGGTGCGATTGTCTAAGTTCACTCTTTACTGTTTGGAAATAAACTGCAATTTTAAAAATTCCACCCTATCAAGTTAACCTCCACTTTCTCTTTTTTTTTTACTAAGAAACTAATTAGGTAAACCCAGGTAATACAGTGTAGGATTAAATTTTATTGTTAGAAACGGAACGCAATTGACCATACAAAACACATTAGCGATATTACCTGAAAATCCCTCAAAATTTTGGCCGCAATTCGGATACCTCCAAAAATCCTTCAAAGAACTAGTTTTAAATAAAGATCAGGTAAAAGATAAGATATTAACAAGACTCACTAGAGGATTACAAATTAAAAACATAAAATAAAATGTTCCCAGAAAAAATGATATAATAATCTTGCATCTGGCAACGGTTTAAAAACTTGTTGACAACATTTGAAAATTACTTACGTTTGTGTTTATGTGTACTTAAGCAACGTTGCCAAGTTGCCAAATAAACTATTTTCTGTGTAGCTTAAAAGCAACATTGCTCTTTGACCCCTATTTTTGTAAAAAATACTTCTACAATATTGTTAATTTATTTTGTTTAAAAAACGTCATTACAAAGTAATACATTAACACAACTCGTACTTCGACAATATTGTTAATTCATTTTGTTTAAAAAACGTAATTACAAAGTAATACATTAACACAACACAAAAAGAAAACATTTATTTTTTTACGGAAAATGTTGAAACAATCTTTATTTGGGATAAAATTAATAGGCCTAAATCCCGCGTACCAAAAAAAAGTTTATTAATAGCAAGCTGAAAATTTGGTAATAGCTTAACGGTGCCTAGTCGGACAAACTTTGATATAAGGGAACACTGGAACAGGGGAAGTTTTAATTGTGGAACAGGTTACAGGTTTCGAACGTCAGACTACGAAAACGTCCCATGTATTTTGTCGGACAGAACTTCCAATTGATTTGTTACCCTGTCATTAAACTCTCATGCAAAAACCAGACTGCTATTTACCACCAATATAATTCCTGTCATTTGACATGTTCTATGTGTCGGACTTATTAAAATGCCCAACATATTTGTCGGACAAACATTTTTTCATATATTATATAAAGTTTGCTATTGCATAAACTTAAAAACAACCTGCTAGTTTACACAATCATAAACTTGTCAGGATGACACGTTCCACAATTAAAATAATGTTCCGCAATTAAAACTTCCCCTGTTCCAGTGTTTCCATTCATCAAAGTTTGTCCGACTAGACACCGTTAAGCTGTTAACATTAACATTAACATAAACTTTCAATGTTTCCAGTTTCTTAATTGTCGCCACCTTCAGGGTCCACACCTTCATTCCAAATATAGTAGTCTCGAGAAAATGTGACACCTTGTACATTACATTATAATAGATCCCTTATACAAAGCACACCTTCCTTAGTTTGTTAAAACGACATCGCACACATATTATGGAAAATATAATGTCACTCAAATTCAATAAAATTTACACGAATAGATTCGTTTTAAATCAACGGTCAAATCTTATCATTGCGCCGACTCTATATTTTCAATAATAAGAGCAGAAATTGATATAAATAAATCTGAAATCAAATGGATACGTACATAAGTTAGAGAGAGAAAAATATTTTAAAACACCCAAATTGTCGGTACTCCATAAATCAGAGGATTAGTTTCACTAATTCGCTTAGGCCCAGCGGGGGTTTAAGCTCTTTTGAATAGCACCCAGAGCAATAATGATGGTAACTGACACTTTTACTGACTCAAAAAATGTCATTTCGATAAACTTTAATTGCAATTTGCGCCGTAATTAATCATAATTAAGAGTTGGCGCAATGATAAGATTTGACCGTTAATTTAAAATGAATCTATTCGTATAAATTTTATTGAATTTGAGTGACATTATATTTTCCATAAGATGTGTGCGATGTCCATGTACATGCGAATTTCTTTGGAGTTATCATTCCTGAAACAAAAAAAATCCAAGAGATAGATGAAACACCAGCGGAAACTCTAAAAGCAATGGGCGAGATTAGCATAGATGTAATAGTGGAAAGCTGTAACATGATATGGATCACAGTATCGCCCATAAAAAATTATCACTAAAAAAGGATATGCAGCAATTACAGAACCATTGTCCTTACTCATCATACCAGCAAAATTCTGCTACATACAAATAATGAACAGTAGAAAGATCTTTCTACTTCCAGAGACAGCTGAAGAACAATTCGGATTCATACCAGGAAAAATAATGCATGAGCAGATATTGAACACCAGATAGACAATAGAAAAAGCGGGAACACAATATACCAATGCTGCTCCGTTTTGTAGATTACATAAATGCTTTGGATTCACTAAAATGGAATGCCCTCTGGAGTATTATAATGGAAAATATGAAAGTGCCTATCACCTAGTTAACCTATTAAAAATCTGTATGATAAAAACTCAGCCAAAGTTAAATTACACGAAATATATTCAGATGCGTTTAAAACAAAAAAGGAATTTGACAAGACTTCATTCTGTCATCATAATTATACAGCATATATTCTAAAGGAAGCAGGAAAAATCAGCAACCTGAGGTAGGCAGATGACACATTTGCATTAATAGCGAATAAGGCCGAAATTACTACCATCACTGAACGGCTAAGCCGGATAAGTAAAAATTTCGCAGTTCACATCAAAAATAAAAATAATGATCGTAGACAGGAAAAATAATAATCTGCCCACATATATTAGATGGCAAATTTTTAAGTATATAGTAGGCACATTTGTATACTTGGGCTCCCTGTTAACCAACAATGGCAATTGCTCCTTAGAAAGCAAGCTTCTCAACATCTAAATTAATTAAACTATGAAAAGACCGAACAATAGCAAGAAATACTAAGCAAGGAATACCTGCTAAATATGCAGATAAGGAAAGGTAGAAGGCGGAAGACTAAGAGGAAGATCTCAAACACATTCGGCAGACCAAATGAAGACTCTGGTAGGAAAATCCCTGCATAAAGCAGTCCATCTGGCACGGAATCGAAGCCAATGGATACAGCAATATTTAGTTTCAACATTCACTGACATCGGCTCAACGAATGAAGAGGAGGGAATTATTCCTGTGATTAATTTATGTTGGTGAAATAGATGTAATTCTCTACTTGTTCACGAGTTTTCCCGTTATCTGCTTGTTGATATTTATTGAAAGGTCATATTCTTCTGCATTATCAACTATTTTTTGCCAAAATATCACATAACCTATCCCTAACCTAGCTTAACCCCTTCGTGCCGGATCGTCATTCGGCAAGTCGGCTCCTATATACAGATTCGAGCGCTTACCGGGCGTCTTCGCGCGGTCGCTTAAAATACAGTATTACACTACAGCTAATTAAAGTTAATGGAATAATAACACTAATTTTAGAAATAAAACTATTTTTATTAAATTTATTATTCTACATAGTATGTGAGTTAAATTAAATTTTATCCATAAAATGCCATTTTAAACAAAAATTATTAAAAAAGATAAATAAGATAATTCGGATGGAATTCCTCAGATTATTTTGTGCTTGATATCGCCCCAGTCTCCTAATCTGGGAAATTCTATCCGAATTATCTTGCAAGGGATAGTAAGGTAAGTTGTAAACAGCAGCACAGTAACTTCACCTCCCACACAATCCCATCAGTCAAACATCCAAACAACCTTATCACTTTATCACCAATCAAATTAACTAAATCTAATCTCCTTCTGGACATCACCCACTTTTGGTCGTGGTTTCCCCACTTTTAGATTTGGATAAGGTAATTCGGACGGCACAAAAATACCTGAAATATGATTCAGATGGTGGCCCGCCGCATATGGCGAACGAAAACTCATGATGCACCCGTGTGCATCACCGTACTGAGCGGACAGTCAAGCATGATGCACACGGGTGCATCACCGTACCGAAGGGGTTAACAGTGATAATTGGTGTTCCATTGATTTTGATTCCAGCAGTTTCTCACTCAAAAGTCCTTTTGACAATTTCTGAAGTATCCATGGAAGAGAAGTCCTGGCAGCACACAGCTCTGTATCACCCCTCTTTTCTTTTTAATTTCTTCTTATGCGTTTTCATTAATGCGTACCATTGCTCGTTGTTTATAATTTAATAAACACACGTACTGGCCTATCCCAATTATTTTTGCAAAAGTAAATTTAATATTATGTGAGAATAATATTAAATAATATTAATATATCTCTCACATAATAGTTCCACATGTCAGGGTATATATAGATATAGGATTAACTTGTGATAGCGATCACCATTTCCTTGGCATAAAACTTCTCGTACAAATATGAAAACCAGACAGAAGAAGTGAAGCAATATAAAGAGGAAATTACACCAATAACATACAACCTAAATAGTTTAGAACAAGAAAGTGAGAAAATTTTATACCAAAGAAGACTCGACCAAAAATTAAAAGATCTACAACACGCATCTACAGAGCTTTTCATCGATTGTCATTTGTTTCGAGCTTCTGTCATGTGTCACATAATATTCATATATCTACGTCATACGTCTTTGGTTTGTATCATTGGTATATATAATAACGTATGACGTGGATATATTAATATTATGTGGCACATGACAGAAGCTCGAAACAAATGACTGTGAATGAAAAGCCCCATAGAAGAACAATATACCAACTTGAAAGGATGTATACACTCGGCCGCAGAGACAGAAAAGAACACAAAAACAAACTATATTGGTGGGACGAAGAAGTCGAATCATAAATAGAAGAAAAGCGAAGGAAATATCAGAGATGCATGAGTACAAGAGATGTAGTAGACCAACTCTGACCAACTAGCTTATAAGGAAGTGCAAGCAAACGTACGCAGTATGATTAGGCAGAGCAAGAACGAAAAATGGGATAAGCAGTGTACACGAATCAATACATACATCGGAGGTAGATAATCCACTGAGAGCTGGAGAATTCTTAGAAATCTACGTAAAGAGGAAGGAAAAGAACTTATAACGGCAATATCACCGAAAGATTGGAAGGAGTATTTCAGCTACCTACTGACAGAAAACAGAAAGGAGTTCGAAACATCCGAACCAACCCAGGACACAGTAGGAGTAACAGGATCTCCAATAAGGCTATCCACCAATAAAATAAAGAAAGTATGTACCTACCGAAATAGAAAACGGTAAAGCACCAGGACCTGGGGGGATTCCTACCGAGTTGATAAAAGACAGAACTCCCAAGACTTTCCGAGCACATAAGGAAACTACTACAAAAATGCATCAACAACAAAGAAGTCGCACAAGAATGGAAATTATTGTATATGTCAGCAATATTCAAAAAAAGGAGATCGAAAACAATGTGATAACTACGGGGGTATTTCCGTTATACCAACAATCAGCAAAATATATGGAAGGATCTTAAAAAACCAAATAGAAAACAAATACAAGGAAATGGAGGCAGAAGGACAAGCAGGATTTAGAGTCAGAAGATCTACAATTGATCATCTTTTTGCAATCACACAAGTCATGGAAAAGAAAACAGCGGTGAACCAAGAGATTCATTTCGTATATATTGATTTGAAAAAGGTATACGGTATTGTGCCGTTAGTAAAGATATGGGAGGCAATGGAGAATACAAATATAAACATAGAAATTATAAAAATAATAAAACAAATTTATAACAATACGACTACGAGAATTAATCAAGGAAACAAACTCACCGAAGGGTATTTGATAAATAAAGGGCTCAAACAAGGATGCTGCCTCTCTTCAACACTTTTTAAAATATATTTGGAACAAGCTCTGAAAAATTGGAAATGGAAATGCAAGAACATGGGACCCCCATTGAATAACCATACACTATATACTCTTTGTTTCGCAGACGACCAAATACTCATAGCACAAGACTACGATGATATCTGTTACATGACAAGAAAGCTAATAGAGGAATACAGGAAATGGGGACTAGAGATCAACATGGAAAAACCAAATATGTGAATATCGGTGAAACGCAGCAGAACTTGATACTAGAAGGAGGAGAAACAATCAGTAAATGTAACGAATATAAATACCTGGGTATAAAAATCACGAATGATGTAACACTCGGCGGAGCTATTAAAGAACGAAATATTCAGGGCAGGAAAGGAATTACGCTTCTAAACTCAGTACTCTGGGACAAGCAGATAAACAATCAAAAAAAGAAAAAGAACTATAACGCCTTAGTGAAAAGCATTATAATATACAGCTGCGAAGTATGGCATATGAAGGAAAAATCAAAACGAATCTTAGAAGTCACCGAAATGGATTTCTGGAGAAGAGCTGCAGGAAGATCAAGAAGAAAGCATGTCACCAATTAACGGATACTAGAAATAATGAAGTTCTCACATACCATAAACGACGAAATCAACGAAATACAACTAAGATGGGTTTGGTCACGTAGAATGCATGAGGACAAAATCCCAAAACAAGTACAAAACTGGAAACCGCAAGGTAGAAGAAGAAGAGGTAGACCGAGGAAAAGTTGGTAGGCAGGAATAAGCAAAGCCATGGATGAAACGGGTCTGCAAGTAGATCAATGTGCGGACAGAGAGGAATGGCGAACGGGTATCGGAAAACGGAGAACGTTGTAAACCGATATTATAAATATATAAATTTAATATTAAACTATTATATGAAAAATTCAAAAACAATGTACTCAAGTTTTTCTGATTCCTTTGATTTCAACTTGTTTTTCAATTTGTCATTCACAACTCTTTGAATAGTTTTTTATAATTATTGGTCAACAAGTCAACATACTGGTTTTATATGTACAATATTTATAGATTAGTATATAGTTTATTTGAAAACATAAAGTACTTCTCAAACTTATTTTTAAATGCCGATATAGGCTTTGGTAAATATTTTTTTTAAATTTTTTTGGTACGCTACTGGTTTCAGTTGTGAGTTTTATCAGAATCACTGAACACTTCGCTGACCATGCAAGCATTACGTATAATACCTAATTGCCAAAGGAAAGGCAAAACATAATACGACCCCTTGATACTTAATTGCATTTTATGTCCTCTTCCTAATACCCACATGCAGGACATGCAAAAAAGAAAGTCTTTATTGTTATAGCCAATTTAAAGTCTGAAAATCAAATGTGGAAAACGAAAGCCCTATCATTAATTAAGCGAACTAGTTAAGAAACGAATAAAAATAGAATAAATAGGTGAAAGAGAGTATAAAAATTACATCTCGATGTCCAACGAAGCAGCAAAGCAATTTCGTTCGTTAAAACGTTTCTTACGAAAAACATAGAAAAAAGGAAAGGAAGAAAACATGAAATGAAATAATTTAAAAAAGAAGGTTAAACATTAAAGGAGAAGGAAATATTAAAGCACACAGGTTAATGGTTAATAAGACAAAGTCTTTTGGATGGTATAATAAAGTATACATTGTTGTACATTTAAAAAAGCGACAAAATTTTTGTTAAATTTAGTTTTTTCTTTACGTTAAGTTGCTACAAATATAGTGTAACATTTAAGGGAAGTTAAGGGAAGTAACATTTTGTACAAAAGTTATGTATACCCGATTCCACGGATATACGACTGTTTTGGATTATCTTGACAACGAATATTTTACTGTGCAAAATATGAAGGAAGAAAGTAAATCGCAAATTACATTGTCGTTTATTGGAATAATTATTAGAGCCATTAACTTTCGTACTTCTTATGTTGCACACTAAAATATTCGTTGTCGCGATAATCCAAAACAGTCGTATATTTGTGGAATCGTCCATATAATATTACAAACTACATATATAGCTTAAGGGCGCGTCTATAGGGTGTGCTGGTATTGGAGTCAGAAAGTTGAGTTCGCGTGCAAATAATCCTAATATGTAACAGCGCGCAGGTGCACCTTGGACAGCCCCATTTAAACATCATCATTCTCTTTGCCTTATCCCTATGCGGGGTCGGCTTCCCTAATTGCATTTCTCCATACAATTCTATCTTGAGTAATATCAATATTAATCCCCTTTACCAACATGTCCTGCCTAATCGTCTCTCCCCACGTCTTCTTTGGTCTTCCTCTCGTACTCCTTCCAGGAATCTGCACTTCAGCAGTTCTTCTTATTGGGTGATTAGCGTCTCGACGTTGAACATGACCAAACCATCTCAACCTACGCTCTCTCATTTTGGCATCAATTGGTGCCACACCTAGACTTCCCCTAATATACTCATTTTTAATTTTATCCTTTTTTGTCACTCCACTCACTCATCTAAGCATTCTCATTTCCGCCACATGCATTCGTTGATCCTCTTTCTTTTTCACTGCCCAACATTCAGTTCCGTACATCATAGCCGGTCTTATGGCTATTTTATAGAATTTTCCCTTTCTGGAGATCTGGAAATTCAAATACGAAGACAATGGAGAATGCAAGGTACCCAGACGATACCTATTATTATGTCTACCACTGGAATCGTTCCGAAGAACCTGCTCGAAAGCATAAAATAGCTGGGTCTAAATGAACATATTTACAAGACCATGCAGAAAGCTGTACTACTTGCAACGGCCAGATGTGTACGAAAAGTTTTTGGAGATACACTTGCATACAAAGTCACCTAAGGCTCGATAAAACGGAAAGAGTCCCAACATAACTCAATCCTTTTGATACCGTAGGTATCTGGGATGAGTCAATTTTCCCCTTAGAGGGAGTATGAACCGTATGGCTAAATCTAGATATAGTCCAATAATATATGTATAATCAAATCCTGAATTCAAGTTTACTTTCATATAATAGATATTATCATCTCACTTAGGTACAACCTTCCATTTCAGTAAGTATAGCTTTTATTATTATAAAATGAAGTGTTTAAATAATTTTTTCTTTTAAAATACATACTGTTAAGATATGTAAAATTTGAATTAATATGGTTTCAATCTTAATATTTTAGAAAAGTTAAAACATATAATAAAAATATACCAAAATTCATTTCGAAGAAATGAAAGTCAATTATCTTTGGATGGCCGTAGGTAAACAAAATTTAAATAGGGATTAAGTATTTTCTTTGTACAGTTAGTATGATAAGAAAGTGGTTATGTGTTTGGACAATGAGACCGGGTTTCCCAAATGGACTTTTGCGGCGAGGGAATAATTTTATTTAGAAATTTAAATGAATGTAATCTTTGTTTAGATATTAAGAAAGGAAAAAAAACCGATTGGCATGTAATTAGTTTTAGGAAATTTCTAATGGTAGGGAAAATTGGTGTTTGTTATCTGAAAGGTAGATGGGGATAAAATTGAGGAACTCGGATTGGTGAAGAAGGAAAAAGGAGGGGCTAGGTATGAAGAATGGGAGTTTAGCGAAATGTTAGAGGGTGGAAGAAGAGTCAGTTGTTAAATGATCGTTAAGTCGACTAGTGGTGATCTCTAAGAGTCTCCTGAAGTAGTAAGGCAGATAAGTGAATAGTTGTGAGTTTGTTGAAATAAGTGTCCTGACGGAAGCTCATCACGTAAAGCATTGTAAGTTATATTGTTCTACTTATATTCCAAGAGTCACCGTTGCATGCCGGAACGAGAAATAGATTCAGTTTATCGAGAGGAGAAAAGGCTAGCATTGTTTTTTGAAAGATACGTGCATCTGTAGGGGGTCATTAATGACAATAGGCTTGCAATAATTTGTTGCGAGATTGCTGACTACATAGGGGGCTGCTAAGAGTAAATTGTAGGCGACCAGAGACAAGAATTTGGACAACTCATCATCCGAGAGACAGTTTTATTTTTTTTGTAGAATTATTCATAACGCAAATTTCAATAAGTACTTTAGATAGTGGTAGGGTTATTTCAATAATCAGAATAGGAGATATTATTTTTAGAGGATATTTTGAGGGTGAATTTATTTCAATGGATGCTTTTGTACCATATATGTGTTTTATTCCGTTAATCTTTGACCTTATTTATCATATGTAAAGCAAAGGAGATATTGAAGCACGAGAATATAAAACCCTGAGATTAGAGCATTAAATAGTGTGATTAAATCATAAGTGCATCATTAAAATTAAATTTAATTAATTAGTTAATTATCTAATCAAGTGCTTTGAGCACACCGATCTTTGAATATCACATTAACTGGAGCCCAGAACGTGGTGGCTTAAAAATATCGCAGCTTTGCATTTGATGGTAGGGAAAGAGATAAGGAATAACTACAGGTGATCCAGAGATAATTTGACAATTTTTCCAGGTGTAAAAATAATTTTGATTTATGGATTGATCGTAGGTGTTGGATATTTACTGCCATTGAATTATTTGATTTTTTTTTACCAATCGTACATTTGATATTTATTTTGAAATTTACTGATTGCATATTTGATATTTGTGGCGAAAATTTATTAAATTTGGGGAGAAATATTTGTCGTGTTCTGCAACTTATAGAGTGTTGTAAAATTTCACATTTGGCGGGGACAAAGAAAACAGTAACGAAAAGAAACAACATGTCGACCACAAGGAGGCAAAGCAAAATGCAAGAAAACAGAGAAGAGGAAAAAATTGTTGAAGAAGGATTGGATAATGAAGGAGATACAACGATTATGGAGAGAAAAGAACAGGAATTAACAGGAATAGAGAAACTATTGCAACTGATGCAACTCCAGTCACAACAAATGGATAGAAATCAACAGGAAACAAAAAGAACAATGCAAGAAAATCAACAGGAATCAAAACGAGCCATGGAAGAAACACAAAGAGAAATATCACAGAGAATAGAACAGAAATTGGAAGAGAATGATGGCAAATTGAAAAAGCGTTTGGAAAAATATGAAAATGAAATGAAAGCCTGTTTAGAAAAAGTTAGAGAAGAAACAGAAAGGAAACTGGAGATGCAACGAGAAGAAATAGAAACTAAAATGAAGGATATTAAGAATGTGCAGAAGATTGAATTAGAACAGTTAGAAAGCAAATTTGAAAATGCAATACAAGAAGACAGGCGAGAAATAGAAGAAAAATTTAAGCAAAACGAAAAACAAATTGCGGAACTCAAGAATCAACAGAATTGTGGAGAAAGAAGGGAAATGATTATCCATGGTACAAGCGACGCGAAAATACAATTTGGCGGGGATATTAGAAAAACACACCCAGTACCATTTGTTAAAAATTTGAGAACCAAATTGCAACATATTAGATATTTTGACGACTGCAAAGAAACAATTAGAAACCATCTGAAAGAAGGAGCAGCGTTATGGTATGAAAGTAAAGAAGATGAGTTTGAAAATTGGACAGATTTCGAAAATAAATTTCTCAACTATTTCTGGGGGAAAGTTAAACAGAGGGAAATCAACCAAGAGCTACAGAATGGAAGATATCACGAGAAAATGGGAATATCGGAGGAAAGATATGCTTTGCAGATATATAACAATTCCAAATATCTAGACTACAAATACTCTACTGAACAACTGGTAGAAATGATAAGCAGACATTTCGAAGAAACGCTGGAGGACCACGTGATTTTGAGAAACTATCAAGATATTGATAGTTTGTGCCAATTCCTTCAAGTAAGGGAAGCAAAACGAAGAGAAATGCGAAACAGAAGACAACATGAACAATATAATGGACCGGCAAGAAGGTATCAATCAAATTATGACCAGAGAAACCGACATGCCCAATCAACAAACGAAGATAGGCCGAGAGAATACCAAAATTACAATAGACAACAAAATTATGATAACAGGAATCACGCAAAAAATAGAACATATGAAAATCACAACAGAAACAGAGATGCACAAAATCCTCCGACTAGGAATACGAACGAACAAAGGGACGGTAGAAACAATCAGAATTTCCAACGACAAAATAGAAGGGAGATGAATCATGTAACAATAGAAAACGAGGAAGAAGATATATGCAATGAATCCAGACAGGATTTTCAATAAAGCATCCACTGAACAAACATAAACAACTCTCCGGTATATTTTGTCATCCGAGAGAGTTTATACAGTTGGCGGGAAATGAAAGACAAAGTTCTAATTCCAATTTAATATTCTTAGATGCATTTATAAAACATAAAGCGATTAAAATTTTGATTGATTCTGGATCGGAGATATCGTTAATCAATAAGAAACTAGTAAAAGAATTAAATTTGGACAGATTTGTGTACAAAATTCCTAGGGTTGTTTTAGTGGGTGCAAACAACAAAAAATTGACGACAGTAAATGAAGGTTTGGGAGTGCGGATCAGAGTGGGAGACAAATACTATATTATGCAATGTGTGGTGATCGAAGATTTAAACCATGATATGATAGCGGGAATTGATGAATTGAGTGAAAAACACATCACCATAAATTTTTCGGAGAATAAACTGGAAATCAGAGCAGAACCAGACAACATAGAAGAAGAAACGGAAATAGAGAGGAAAATAATTGTTGAAAAGATAAATGAACAGGAAAAACATAAAGAAATCAATATGACTGTAGAGGAAAAACCGAAAGTACAAGAAAAAAATCAACCAGAAAAAAAAAAGAAGGAAGAAAAAGAAGAAGAATTCAAAAAGAAAGAAGGAAAACACGGTGGATACAAGAGAAAGACAGGAAATCGAAGATACGGAAGAATTGTCGGCAATCGACGATAAAACAGAAAGGAAGCAGGAAGAAAAGGAAGTTCTCATAAGAGAAATGAAAGCAGTAGAAACATGGTGCTCGGGATACCAAATGGAAATTGAAGATAAAAAAAAACAGAAGAAGAAATAAAGGATGAGGACAGAGAAGAAATGGCAATAATGGACGAGAATCCAGAATTTTATGAAGAAATATTATGGACAGTGAACACATGCGAACAAAATGAGGATGAAAGAAAATTAAAATGTGGAGAAAACATGGAAAAGGAAGTAGAGAAGATTCTAGAAAATTATGGAGATTTGATTAATGAAGAAAGCCGAGTGGCTAAAAATTATGAACATTCTTTTAAAGTTAAAAAACTTAGAAAATTTTAAATCCAAGACATATCCAATCCCGTATAAATACAGGCAAAGCGTCGGACAGGAAATTGAAAAAATGATCGAAGACAAGGTGATAGAAAGATGTGACTCTCCATATATCAACCCGATAGTATGCGTTAAAAAATCGAGTGGTGATTTGCGATTATGTTTAGATGCAAGAAACATTAATTCACACACAATCGCGCAATACGAAGCGCCTTTGAACATCGAAGCCATATTTGGACGAATCACAGGGTCACACATTTTTTCCAAAATCGATTTGAAACATAGTTTTTGGTTAATACCTTTGGCAGAGAAATGTCGAAATTATACCGCTTTTTCGATCGACGGAGTGGTATACCGATTTAGGGTGGTACCATTTGGCCTACAGAGTGCATGCGCTGCTTTGGTTCGCGCATTGAACACAATCTTAAATAGGCACGAAGAATTTGTTGTACATTACATAGATGATTTATTAATTTTCTCACCGGATATAACAAGCCATCTACGACATATTCACACTGTGCTAGAAGAACTGGATCAAGCGGGATTGAAATTAAATATTCAAAAGTGTCAGTTTTTCCAAAAGGAAATACTGTATTTAGGATTCAAATTAGACACAAAAGGGATTAGTCTTGCAGAAGATAGAATCGAAATTATAAATAACTACGCTAGGCCAACCAATTTAAAAACATTGCGGGGATTTTTGGGAATGGTAAACTATTTCAAAAAACTAATACCAGACATCAGCACAAAAGAAATACCGTTGATAGCATTACTTAAGAAAAATGTTAGGTGGAAATGGGGAACGGAACAGGAAATGGCTTTCAAAAATTTAAAAGGAGCTTTCTCCACAGCTGTAAGAGTACACCACCCAAGATATGATCAACCTTTCATTCTCCGGACCGATGCTTCCATAACAAAATTCGCAGGGGTGTTATCACAGATCCAAGACGATGTAGAGGTGCCAATCTGTTTTGTCTCCCGTGTAACCAAAACATATGAGAGAAAGTACAGCGTTACTGAATTAGAGTTCGCCAGTGTGTTATTTTGTGTAAATAAATTACGGTTTTACCTACTAGGGGCAAAATTCACCGTTGAAACAGACCATGCAGCTTTGGTACATATAATGAAAAATAGGCTGGTAAATAATAGAATTCATAGGGGCATTCTTTTACTTCAAGAGTATGATTTTGAATTTAAATATATCAAAGGAACTGACAATATCTTGGCTGATGCGTTGACGAGAGATGAACAATTCCGCAAAGAGGACCACAAAACTCTCCACGTTGGCATGAACATAATGAGAGAAGAAGCAGGCTTATTTTCTTTGGCTCAGATCAGGGAAAATCAGGAACAACTGGATGAAAGAGAAAAGCAAAGGGCCGAACAAGAAGATAACTTATATTTTAAGAGGGTCGATGGTAAAGAACTATATGTAATCACGGAACAGATGGCAAAAGAAGTTTTAGCAAAATTACACTGTGACAACGGACATATTGGAAGCAGGAAGGTGTGGCTTATGTTCAGGGAGAACTACATTTGTCGACAGGACTATACAATAGCCAAAGAGATGACTCGAAATTGCGAGACATGCCAAAAGTGTAAAAGTAAGAATTTCAAAAACGAAAACATCACAAAAAACGTCATAGCTCGGAAGAAACTGGATATTGTCGCCATTGATATGTTGAGCGATTTAATAACAACAACACAGAGGAATAAACACATATTAGTTATGGTGGATGTTTTCTCAAAGTATTTAAAACTGTACCCATGTAGAACCACGAAAGGAGCTGAAATACTTCGGAAGATAGACGATTTTATCGAAACAGTGGGAAGACCAGACAATATTTTGTTGGACAATGCGACATACTTTAGGAATGACCGTTTTAAAGGGGAATTAAGAGAGAGAGGCATAAATACAAAATTTGTAAGCATCCGACATCCACAGAGCAACCCATCAGAGCGTTCTATACAAGAAGTCACAAAATTTCTAAGAATTGCTGCGGAAGAACATCATCGACATTGGGACAGAAAAGTGTTTGAAATAGAGACGTATTTGAACTGTGCACCAAATACGGTTACCAAGGAGACGCCTTTATATGTAATGAAAGGAACAATGCCTACGAGACCGTGGGAAGACACCGCCCCCAGACAATACGAAGAAGTGATCGAGGTGGTTCAACGAAGATTGAGACGAAGTGGAGAGAAATATCTCCAAAGGCAAGAGAGGACCCGAAGAAGAAGGCCGGTTACATTCCAGAAAGGGGATAAAGTTTTAGTGAGGGCACTGAGGGTGTCCAATTTACAAAATGGTATTTGTGCTAAATTGATGCCGGTATTTGAAGGTCCATATAGGGTCAATACGGAAAATGGGGTAAATAGTTATGAATTAGCGCATATAGAGACAGGCAAGATACGGGGTATTTTTAACATTCACGACATTTATAAGTATCATGAGTAGAGTTTGGTAACATAATGGAATAATTTGATCCTAAAAAAAAACTTGTGTCATTTAAATAAATAACAGAATTTTTTCGGCAAATCAAATGGCGGGGAGTTGTTAAGATATGTAAAATTTGAATTAATATGGTTTCAATCTTAATATTTTAGAAAAGTTAAAACATATAATAAAAATATACCAAAATTCATTTCGAAGAAATGAAAGTCAATTATCTTTGGATGGCCGTAGGTAAACAAAATTTAAATAGGGATTAAGTATTTTCTTTGTACAGTTAGTATGATAAGAAAGTGGTTATGTGTTTGGACAATGAGACCGGGTTTCCCAAATGGACTTTTGCGGCGAGGGAATAATTGTATTTAGAAATTTAAATGAATGTAATCTTTGTTTAGATATTAAGAAAGGAAAAAAAAAACCGATTGGCATGTAATTAGTTTTAGGAAATTTCTAATGGTAGGGAAAATTGGTGTTTGTTATTTGAAAGGTAGATGGGGATAAAATTGAGGAACTCGGATTGGTGAAGAAGGAAAAAGGAGGGGCTAGGTATGAAGAATGGGAGTTTAGCGAAATGTTAGAGGGTGGAAGAAGAGTCAGTTGTTAAATGATCGTTAAGTCGACTAGTGGTGATCTCTAAGAGTCTCCTGAAGTAGTAAGGCAGATAAGTGAATAGTTGTGAGTTTGTTGAAATAAGTGTCCTGACGGAAGCTCATCACGTAAAGCATTGTAAGTTTTATTGTTCTACTTATATTCCAAGAGTCACCGTTGCATGCCGGAACGAGAAATAGATTCAGTTTATCGAGAGGAGAAAAGGCTAGCATTGTTTTTTGAAAGATACGTGCATCTGTAGGGGGTCATTAATGACAATAGGCTTGCAATAATTTGTTGCGAGATTGCTGACTACATAGGGGGCTGCTAAGAGTAAATTGTAGGCGACCAGAGACAAGAATTTGGACAACTCATCATCCGAGAGACAGTTTTATTTTTTTTGTAGAATTATTCATAACGCAAATTTCAATAAGTACTTTAGATAGTGGTAGGGTTATTTCAATAATCAGAATAGGAGATATTATTTTTAGAGGATATTTTGAGGGTGAATTTATTTCAATAGATGCTTTTGTACCATATATGTGTTTTATTCCGTTAATCTTTGACCTTATTTATCATATGTAAAGCAAAGGAGATATTGAAGCACGAGAATATAAAACCCTGAGATTAGAGCATTAAATAGTGTGATTAAATCATAAGTGCATCATTAAAATTAAATTTAATTAATTAGTTAATTATCTAATCAAGTGCTTTGAGCGCAACGATCTTTGAATATCACATTAATACATAAGAATTAGTACCCGTACTTATTAGTAAGTTAATAATTTTTCAATTTCAATACTCTATAATAATATGATTTGGTATTGCATTTTAAAAGGAAACAATAAATATTCAAAATGTAGTGTTTTTTAAATACCGTAAAATACTGTTTTTTAGGTGGTTTTGGGGGGTTTCCCTATTTTATAGTTTTCAAAATAGATCAAATCAATGTTTTTTTATAGGTAATTTGTAAATTGTAGTAATTGAGTTCTTTAGAATATTTAAAAATGGGAGAAACAGGTTCACACCCCCAAAAACCACTTAAAGCAACAGTTTTTTTTGGATTTTTGAAGGTGGCGAACTTTAAAAAATATAAAATATAAGTTATAAAATACATAAAATAGAAAGAAAAATAAAACTTGAAGCCATCTCCAAAAAAAGATATACGCTTTTGCCAACCAAAAAATTTTTTGAAGCTATGTACACTCAACCTACGGATCAATAAAAAATAGACATGTTTTGTAATAGCCTCAACTATGCCTGTGAATTCTTTGAAATTTTAAAATTGATTGCATCCCACATAAAAAAAATAGGGAAATTAGTATCCCAGTGGAAATATTTATGCAATCTTGCATTGTGCCAAAGAAATAAACATGAGGTATTGTGAACTGAAGCAAATCAATATATGCATAGATATCAAGCAGCAAGTTGGGATCTTAGCCTTACGGTTAACTCTAGGCTGTGTGGAAATTTTAAACAATCTCAACAGACTGACAAAACATAATAGTGTCACACTAGTATGAGTTCTAGGTAACCGGAGAATATACCGCAATAAAAGAACCGATGAACTTGCCTTGAGCCGGCCATGAGAATGTCAAAAAGCACCACTTGCGACCTGAGCTTTTTCTGAACACAACCTAAGTCGTACTGAGAAAGTGTACCCTGTAAAGCACATGGCAAAATTTATATTGGCTCTTGAAAAGCTTCCTTACTAGATATGAGCCAGTCAGGGAAACCTGTATACAATGGACTGTTTCATGGAGACTTGCTGCAGCTTCTGTATTGGAGAACCTGAACCTGAATAGTCAACCACGTCTTGTATAACTGCAAGGCATTAGATCGCATGAGGTAAACACTTTATGGAGACTACCAAGTGAAAATTTGGAATACCTTTATTGGTTGTAACATGGCAAAATTTATATTGGCTTGTAATAAGCTTCCTTACTAGACATGCGCCAGTCACGGGAACCTGTATATATAGTCCGTCTAGAAATTATCCGGAATTTTATATTTTTCCTAATTTTAATAGATTTCCTTTTTGTAACATTTTAAGACAAAAGTAATGCATCAAGTAGGTTGTGCCGATAGTAGGTTATGGAAAAAATCGCATGACAACACCATCTGTCAAATATTGTTGTTTGTAAACAGACTTAAGATTTGTGAAATAATGTTGCAAGTAGAAAAAAGAAAACTGGTAGAATATTTGTATAGAAAGGGTGTCCGAAACGTTAAAAAATTAGTGCAATTGACTGAACTCGGAAAAAGTGCAGTGTATGAGACAATAAAGAGGATAAAAAATGGCATAGATATGAAACATAGACCAGTTTCGGGTAGACCGCGTAAGATTCCCGGAAACAATATAAGTGCTTTAGTGGCTTTAGGACGAGAAAATCCGCGCCTAGGGTTTCAAAAATTAGCGAACAGATTTGGAAATCAACGAAGAATAAAAGTGTGCCCAGAAACTGTGTGCATGTCACTGAAAAAGCAAGGCTACATATCAAGGAATAAGGCATAAAAAAATCCCTACAATGACACCTCTGGAAAGGCAACGAAAAATACATTTTTGTCAACGTTTTCGAGAAGATAATTTTAATAGTGTCCTTATGTCTGCTGAAAGTTGTTTCCAGCTTGGTGCAAATCATCTAAAAGTCCTATCAAGAGAAAATGTTACCGTTCAAATTTCCAAATTTCCCACTAAAATAATGGTTTGGGGAGCAATATCTCAGCGTGGTGCTACACCTCTGTGTATAGTTAATGGTACTGTTGATAGTGCGAAATATTGTGACATCCTAAACGGTTTTCTTCTTGAAACGGCTCATGTTTTATATCCAGTGGGGTGGCGTTTTCAGCAAGATAATGCAAGATGCCATACTTCTGCTTATACTCAAGCTTTGATGCAAGAACACGAATTGGCAACAATTCCGTGGCCAGCAGCATCTCCAGATCTTAGCCCCATTGAAAGCATATGGGCACTGATAAAGATTGAAGTGGAACGATCAGCGCCACGAGATAAAGAAGGTTCGATTTGGTCAGTTTTACAGTCCTAGAACACCATTACCGAAAATTATGGCCTTGGCCTAGTTTAGTGTTTAGATTTAAATGGAGGTTGTATAAGTAAATGAGATGAATTATCTGTTGAAATTTTATATTTCAAGTGATAGAAATAAATACCGTAAAATTATAATTCTGCTTTCTTTTTTCCGGATACTTTCTAGACGGACTATACAATAGGACTGTTTTATGGAGACTTGAGCTGCCGATTCTGTATTGGAGAGCCTGAGATAGTCCACCATGTCTTGCATAACTGCCAAGCATTAGATCGCATTCGGTGCACACTAAGAACACTTATACACCAGTGAAATAAGGCAAAAATATACCATGTTCGGGACACTTGAGCAGCCAGGTTGTAAATGGGTTTTTTGTGTACTATATACCTAATATATTATAAATACAAAACTGCCCGTCACAGTTTGGACGAGAAATTTAGTTATTAACAAATAAGGGTCAAAAATGGGAGTTTTTTCGTTTAAATCGCTACAGGTAAAAATAGTGTAATTAAATATCTTATTTATAATATTTTCCTTTTAGTAGATGATCCAAGGTTTAAAATAGCGCTTTTTTAATTTTGATCCGATTATTTGCTGCTTCGGATATTGCAAAATAAAACTAAAATTTCGAAAATAAAAAATTTGCTATAACTTTTGCGAAAATGAATTTAAGACTTTCATATTGCACGAAAAGTTGAGTCAAACAGTCCGCACAATGCACAAAAAATTTTAAGACGATTCGTCAATTAGTTTAAATGTTATTCAATTTGTTTATCCCAAAGAGCTTTTTTTCCGTAATGTTATTGTTCAGAAAATAAAAACGATACAGCAATTCTGTGAAAACAACATGAAAGAAGAATAGTCATATTTTCAACGCATTTAAAAAAATCATTAAAAAGTCATTTTTGTCACTCAGAAAACATTTTACTAAAATAGAGTCATTTTTAGCTTCTAAACAATTTGAATAACTTTGTTAATATTGACTGTAGGCTAAAACTACAATGGAATTTGAAAAACTGGTATTTTTATACGAATTTTCAAAGAAAAACTTTTCGCCTAGGTTATATTACGGTTAAAGTTAGCTACTTTTTTTTATTTAATTGACGGCTATTTTGTTTATACCAATTAAGCAACCTAACGTATTGATTACGGCTGTCGCCGCTTCTCCGCCCCCAATTTCCATCTTTTTCTGTCATATGCAGTTGCCTCTTCTAAGTCTCTTGCCGTCATTGCTTCATCAATATCGTTGCGCCAACTTCTCCGTGGTCGTCCTCTCTTTCTACTTTCAGGAGGGATCCATTCCAGTACTCTTCTAGGCCATCTGTACTCTGGCATTCTTTTAACATGTCCGAACCAGATTAATTGTTTTCTTTCTATGTCATCATTGATATTTCGCTCCATTCTCATTCCGTTTCTTATCTGTTCGTTTCTAACTCTCTCCAGTTTCGATCTACGGCAGCTTCGTCTCAGATAATCCATTTCTGTCGTCACAAGTTTGTTTCTATTAGTTTTGGTGACGTCCCATACTTCCGAACCGTAAAGTGTAATATTTTGGACTATACTTCCGTAAATGTGTTTTTTGGTTTCTCGTCGAATTGTTTTTTGCCAGAGAAGAGAGTTTAAGGCACGGGTCGCTGCTCTGCCCTTGTTTATTTTTTCCCTGATTTCATCTGTGCTATTGCCCTTCTTGTTGAAAATGACCCCCAAATATTTGCAGGATTGCACGCCTTTGATTTTGCCGTCTTCCAAGACTTGGTCACATATTTCATCTGTTCCCACTGAGAGATATTCACATTTTGTCATATTCATGTTTAGACCTGCCACCTCATATTCTTCTTGCAGTTTTCTTACCATATAGCTAAGATCGTCGCTGTCTTCGGAAATTACTACCTGGTCATCCGCAAAGAAAAGTGTATATAGCGTGTTTTCTCCCACCGTTATTCCCATGTTTTTACATTTTTTTACCCATTTCACTAAGGATCTGTCCAAATAGATTTTAAATAAGGTGGGTGACAGACAGCAGCCTTGTCTTAGTCCCTTTGTTGTTTGAAAAGGAGAGGTGATTTCTTGTCCCATTTTAATTCTTGCAAAGTTTTGTTCGTAGTATTTTTGAGTGGCGTTAATAAGAATTGGGTTTATTTTCAAGTTAGCCATTTCTATCCACAGTTGGGAGATCGGTACACTGTCATTCTCTATTTCTCTGCACTCGTTTTTCCATTGCAATTTTTAATGTGAATATATTATCCATAGTGGAGCGTCCGGCCCTAAATCCCGCTTGTTCTTCGGGTTGTTTGTCTTTAATATCATTTTTTATCAGGTTTCGTAGTACTTTTGAGTATAGTCGGCCTATAGTCGACTTAGTATTAAGCAACCTAACTTGAGCTATTTTGAAGTTGAAGATAATATCTTATAGCTATAGTTTATGTGTAAAAGTTTGAGTAAACTTTGAACCTCAACAGAGTGGTAAATAAGGTTTTAAAAATGGCGTCCGAACGGAATTAATTCGTGGTCGGTGCGCGGTGGAGGGGAATTAATAAAATCCGTGCACTCAAAAAATGAAACTGATTCTGCAAAAACATGCTGCGATTAATATCGCCGCAGCTTGTTGATGGATTTTGATCATAATTTTTTAAATTGGTATGTACTCGTAGTCTTATAGAGTATAGAGTACGTTATGTACACACATCCCCACCTAATATTACAAAATGTTAGGGGGAACTCCCCTTGTCACTCAGTGATATGAAAAATAGATTACGACCGATTCTAAGACCTACCGAATATACATATATAATTTCATAAAAATCCGTTAAGCGGTCTCGGAGGAGTATGGAAACTAACACTGTGACAGGAGAATTTTATAGATGTAAATATGTAGATGGCTATTAACAAATAGGGGTTGGTGATAAAAGAGTGAAAATTAAGGGTTGTATGTATTCTTTAATTCTACATCATATAAAATTAATTTTGTCCAAAAAAATAAAAAAAAATGTCAGGGGGGCCTTTTTTGCTCTTATAATTTATGGGTATAAAAAGTATATTAGAACCTCTTCTCCGTCCTATAGGATATACGCGTAAAATTTCATAAACATCGGCAAAGCCGTTTCGGAGTAGTATGGTAACTAACACTGTTAGAGAAGAATTTGATGTATATAGAAGTAACTTCGAATTAAATAATAAAAGTAGCTAACTTTGAGCCTAATTAACCTAGGCAACATTTTTTTCTGAAAATCCATGTAGAAATACCAGCTTTTGAAATCCTAAAGTAGATTTACTCTATAGTCAATATTAACAAAGCTATTCAAATTGTTTTTAATCCAAAAATAACTCTATTTTTCTAAACTTTTTTCGGAAGGATCAAAACGACTTTTTAATGATTTTTTTCAAAACTTTGAAAACATAACTATTTTTCTTGCATGTGGTTTTCACAGAATTTTTATGTCATTATTTTTTTCTGAACAATAACATTGCGAAAAAAAAAGCACTTTGCGGTAAACAAATTGAATAAAATTTAAGCTAATTGACGAACCGTCTTAAAAATTTTCGTGTATTATATATGGAATGTTTCACTCAACTTTTCGTGTAATATGAAAGTTTTAAGGCCATTTTCGCAAAAGTTATAGCACATTTTTTATTTGTGAAATTTTAGTTTTATATTGCAATTTCCGAAGCAAAAAATGATCGGACCAAAATTCAAGGAGTGCCATTTTAAACCTTGGCTGATCTACTAAAATACGAATACTCTAAATAATTTATATAATTACCCTATTTTTACCTGTAGCGATTTAAACGAAAAAACTGCCATTTTTGACCCTTATTTGTTAATAACTAAATTTCTCGTCAAACCTGTGACGGGCATTTTTGTATTTATGACGTATTAGGTATATAGTACCCAAAAAACCCATTTGCAACCTGGCTGTTCAAGTGTCCCGACAAAAACCTTATTTCTCTGGACTATTATGGAGACTACCAAGTGAAAATTTGGAATATAGTTTTACAGTTCGCGTTTTGTTGCAATTCTTCTTGAAACCTCTTCGTTCATTACGTAATTAATACATAAGGTACACAGTAGTTTACGCAAAGTCCACATCTATATGTGCTTAATTACGGATCATATATATTATAACATTTTACAGCGCGGAGTCTTAAGCTTAGAGTAATCTCCCTCCGGCATGCTTATTTTTCAACCTAGTCATTGCTAATCTTGCCATCATTTTTTTATTTTTAATTCTATATCATTATTTAGTTTGCTATTTATATTGCATTTAAGGTATTTGAACTTAGAGATGGCGGTTTTTGACAAAACACCGGTTTTTATACCGGTTTTTTTGCTTAAGGTTTAACCTGGCGGTTATAACCGGCCAAAAAAAAACGGTTTTCGGAAAAACCGGTTTTCGGTTTTTTTAATCCAATAGGTTACAATGTTACATTTACAATACACTTTAGTTTACGATACTCCACTCGACTCGATACTCGATATCAATATTATCAAAATTAGTACTATCGAAAGAACGTCAATATCAATATAAATAAAACACAATTTTTAATGAAACCATTTTATTTTATTAATCATTATATTTATTTATTATTTTATTTTTATTATATATTTATTGACTTTTATATATAATATAGCGTAAAATTAATATATACATATTGCAATAATATACAGTTTAATCCAACCATTTCAACTTATAAAAAATTTCCCAGACTCTTTCAAATGGGATTTAAAAAAAATAATATCAACATAAATATTTTACTTAAAAATAAATTCGATAATGCAATTTCTCTTTTATTTTTACTACCATCAAAAAAATTTATCATGTATTTCTTTTAACACGTTTGTATATTTGTATAATAGGTACATTTTAACTCATTTAATACTTCCTGTATGGGTGTATCGTTTTGAAAACCTAGGGAAATCCTTGGAGATTCATATTCGTAATCAATAATTCGATATTCGTAGTCAGAACATTATTTTTGGTAATCAGAAAAAGTCATTCACCCACTTTCAATGTCAAGAGTCAAGTGTGCAAAATAGAAGATGTTTGCGTCTACTTCAACCAGATCACTTCTTATCTAAATATTATGATTACAAATACATTTTCAACGAAATATTATAATAAAACTTAATTTTTTCTGGGTGATGTGAGTTTACATTATCAGTTTGCTTCTGTATTTATAAAATAAAATTTGAATTATGGTTTTGTTTGGAATAATTACTTGAAAATAATAATTATAATTGGGATCCAAAATAATACCTAACCTAATCCTAATCACCGTAAAAACCTAATAACCGGTTTTTAGTGTAAAAAGAAAAAACCGGTTATAACCGGGACAAAAACAACCGGTAAAACCGGTTATTGCTAAGTAAAAAAACCGGTTTTAGGTTAAAATCGGTAGGTTTTTCCCATTCCTAATTGAACTTTTCAACTTTTTCCAACTACGTATTTCCGTAGGTTAGAACATTTTTGGGTGATGAATTTTATACATTTTATACAGGAATATATAAATATATTCCTGAGAAAAAATTTTATTTCACGTAATTTACAGACCCGTCCTGATCACCTCAAAAGACAATAAGAAACTCCCATGAAAAGGCCATAAAAATCCTCCATAAACTGACCGATCCGCCGAAAGAAGCAAGCAAGGCAAGGCAAGTAAATAAGGAAAGAGGCCCTAAGGGCGGCAACGAATACCACAGAGAAAACACAAACGTCCTCGTTAAAGAAATTGCCCTATTGATGACCGCTGATTTTATCAGTACGTTTTTCTTTTCGCACTCTCCTACGATACCATCACACTAAATACATAACATAGAGTTTGCTGCAGGAAATCAATGCTTGGCAAGAAAATGGACTTATCTCTCGTATAGGGTAAAAACGGGAGGGGTTGTGTGATGTGACCTCAATAAATCAAGATCTTATCAACTAAATAATATCTACAAATATTTTTACAGATATAGAACTATTTTATTATCAGAATAAGAAAATATAGTAATCAGAACAGAAATAAACTTTATTTAATTATATTTGTTGGGACCTTTTTTTTAAGAAAATTATTGATGTCTTGTTTAGAATCCCGCCTTTCAGCTTTTGATGTTGCCTGCAGACAAAGAGTGTCTGTAGTTATAAAGTTAATCTTTTAAGTACGAAGTAATGTATACAGCGTGTCTACTTAAGTTGGAAACATATGGGAAACTTTTTTATTATTAATTTTACGAAAAAAAAGTTATTCTTCATAAATAAAAAGTTCTGCATGCTCTAAAACCTAAGATTCAATCATCATATATCAAATTTTGCCAATATTATACGAGGTCTGTCAAAAAATATGAATTTCTTTCAAGGGTAAAGTACCTTTATTTCTCTGAATATCGAAAATTTTTATTATGAAAAGTTGTTTTGGATTTAAAACCAAGATCAAATATCCAATTAAATGCTTCCAATTGAAAAAAAAAATTCCAAATTTTTCTCAAATTTATGGATACTTAACTTCGTTTTTATTTATTACCCATATTATAACTCTTTAATTATTAATTTTTTTCGTAAAATGAATAATAAAAGAGTTATCATATTAATTTATAATAAATAAAAATGACGTTGGGTATTCATAAAGAGAAAAATTTGTAAAATGTTTTTTTCTCAATTAGAAGCATGTGATTACATATTTGATCTTGGTTTTTAATTCTAAACAACTTTTCATAATAAGAATTTTCGATATTCAGAGAAATAAAGGTACTTTACCCTTGAACGAAATTCATATTTTTTTACATACCTCGTATAATATTGATAAAATTTGATATATGATGGTGACGATTGAATCTTAGGTTTTAGAGCATGAAGAACTTTTTATGAAGAATAAATTTTTTAGATAAAGGCATTATTTTCATTTTCAATTCAGAGATCATTACCCTCTTTCTATGGCCATTTCGAACCCCTTAGTTCTCATCAGGAAAGCTACCGTAAAGATGCTCTGAAAAGAAAATAAAAATCTTTGCCATTTCTGTCAATTATAAAATATAATTAACATTCAGACGCTATAGCGATATCTATTAACAACTTGTCGAAACCCAAAGACTCCATTTTCAAACAAATAAATGTTTAAAAATAATAAAATCTTTGGATTTCTTAGTTCGGAAACAGATTCTCTCTTATACCTATTCTCTAAATGGCCATAGAAAGAGGGTAATGATCTCTGAATTGAAAATGAAAATAATGCCTTTATATACCTACGTTCTTACTCACGTATTGAGTACAAGGAGACAGTTTCGTTGATCTTTGCCTCGATGAAAAGATGTGTTGTGGAGTGCAACTATATAGACCCCCACGTCTCTGCATTCATCACCCTTTATTCCTTGCAAATGTTAGAAGGATGGGGAATAGGTATAAGAGAGAATCTGTTTCCGAACTAAGAAATCCAAAGATTTTATTATTTTTAAACATTTATTTGTTTGAAAATGGAGTCTTTTGATTTCGACAAGTTGTTAATAGATGTCGCTATAGCGTCTGAATGTTAATTATATTTTATAATTGACAGAAATGGCAAAGATTTTTTATTTTCTTTTCAGAGCATCATTACGGTAGCTTTCCTGATGAGAACTAAGGGGTTCGAAATGGCCATAGAAAGAGGGTAATGATCTCTGAATTGAAAATGAAAATAATGCCTTTATCTACCTACGTTCTTACTCACGTATTGAGTACAAGGAGACAGTTTCGTTGATCTTTGCCTCGATGAAAAGATGTGTTGTGGAGTGCAACTATATAGACCCCCACGTCTCTGCATTCATCACCCTTTATTCCTTGCAAATTTTAGAAGGATGGGGAATAGGTATAAGAGAGAATCTGTTTCCGAACTAAGAAATCCAAAGATTTTATTATTTTTAAACATTTATTTGTTTGAAAATGGAGTCTTTTGGTTTCGACAAGTTAATAAATTTTTGTTCGTAAAATTAATAATAAAAAAGTTTTGTATATGTTTCCAACTTAAGTAGACACGCTGTATATATAAAAAAAACAAGAGTAAAAAAATACAAAACTTTGGTACCGTAAAATGGGGTGAGATTGATCTCCCGGGGTGACATTGATCATTTGTCGTTGTATCACATATATGTAGATACAACCGGCCACAATGTAAAATTGTTTCTGGTTGTGGCACTATTCATTTCTTGGATATTGACTATGATCAGTTCACGTCGTTGTTAGTTTGCAATTGCCATTGGGAAGAAGTTTTGTGGCTTTGAAATTAACCATAATTTTTGGCCTATTTTTATACTTTGTGTACTTTTGATGGTAGAGAAAGAACAGAGGTAAGTTTGCTATTTCTAGTGTTATAAAATTATTTTGTATGGTTCTGTAATAATAATTTTAAGTATCTAGCATTTTAACTAACGCCAGCTTTTTTAAGATGGCGGATAATATTGAATGGGGTGACATTGATCAAGTAATCAATCTAACCCCACGTTACGTAAGTTCCAGAAATTAATTTATAATTTTTGTCACAGATTTAAGAATATCAATCACAATGGGAAGAACGTACAAAAGACAATTAGGCACTAGAACGTATGGCAATTTTAATGAAGAACAAGTTAATCAGGCGCTGCACGATGTATTGGAAAATGGATTATCGCTAAGAAAAGCCGCAAAAAAATTCAAATTGTCCTACGGAACTTTAAATAACAAGTACCATGGAAGGAAGATTAAGAAAAGAGGTGGACAATCTGTATTCACATAATATGAAGAAGAAGTAGCCATTCTAGCCATTATAGAAGTAGCCATTTTAACGTGTGCAGATTAGGGATATCCTCTAAGTGCAATGGATTTGAGAATGTGCGTTAAAAGTTTTTTGGACAAAACTGGTAGAAGTGTATCTAGTTTAAGGAGAATATTCCTGGAATTGACTGGGTAAATAGCTTGTTGAAGAGACACGGAGGTATTGCTGGTAAAAGATTAGCAACTAATATTAAAAAAAGCCGAGCAGAAGTATCTCCGGACCTGATTAAAAAATACTTTGACAATTTAGAACAAACGATTGAAAATGTTCCAGTTGAAAACATTTTTAATTACAACGAGTCCAACATCTCAGATGACACCGGAAAAAAATTGTGCATCTACCGAAGAGTATCTACCTATGTCTGTCAGGTAAAAGGAGTTTTAGAAGAAGAAGAAATCGAAGTTCAAGGCCTTAAATCAGCAGGATCGAGGAAGATTTTCAAAATAATTAAAAATGACATATCCACTGTTCCCTTCAAGGAAGTAGTTGCCTTACTACCAGATCCAACACTTGAGACGATTTCTGATAGGATACAAAAATATCATTTTCGCGGAGAAATTAATATAAAAGAATGTTAAATCAAATTTTTTTTTATATATAAATTGTTCTGAATTACATTTTTAGTTGTTAAAATATGTTTTTTTTTGTATAAATAAAGAATAGTACAATAAAAATAGTGTGATCATTCTCACCCCGCATGATCAATCTCACCCCTTTGTAAAAATTCGAAAAACTGTCTGACCGAATTAGTCAGGGTTAAGATTGATCATATTCTATTTAAAAGCACTACTGTTTCATGCTATAAAATCATCATGATCAATCTCACCCCAGTCACGGGTCTAAGATTGATCACCCTTTTTTATGAGATAAGTGGATTTTTTTAATAATTAAAACAAAACTAGTGTTAAATCACTACTCTTTAGATATTATTATAACACGTGAAGTGTTTAAATATAGAACAGTAACAAAAACGTTTAAAATATAAATAAAATAAAGGTAAAATTGATCAATCTCACCCCATTTCACGGTAGTCAATAAGGGCGAATTTAATATCAATGGTAATAGACCACGGCGGATCAGTTTTGAGGTGGATGTGAGAGGTGTGACGACAGTGTGCGAGGTGAGCATTCGGATTTTTGCAGAAAAAGTGATAACTTCAATAATAATAATTGACTTATGCTCCTTCTCAAACATGCCCGGAACATTAATAAAAAAATTAAAATATTTAAAAATTACTAAAAATATTGATTTTTTTTATTCTCTTTGGGACAATGTCGTACAAAAATAAAATAGAGATAATTAAATTTTCTATGATATACGGTTGGTTAAAAATGTCTTAATTTATTACCCGTTCTGCGAACTAGCAATAAATACAAAAAAAAAGGGCACAACCTCCACAAAGGAGATTTCACTTCAAAAATTTATTTCGTCGAAGCAATGACGGTCGCTAATTTAATACTTTTTCCCCATAGAAAAAGTGCAAAACGTCCCTAAAGAAGTTTTCACTTCAAAAATTTATTTCGCCGAAGCGATGACGGTCGCTAATTCAACACTTTTTCCCCATCTAAAAAGTGCACAACGTCGTTAAAGAAGTGTTCACTTCAAAAATGTATTTCGTCGAAGCAATGACGGTCGCGATGACGGTCGCTAATTCAATACTTTTTCCCCATCTAAAAAGACCAAAACGTCCCTAAAGAAGTTTTCACTTCACAACATTATTTCTTCGAAACATTGACGGTCGCGATGACGGTCGGTAATTCAATATTTTTGCCTATCTAAAAAGTGCACAACGTCGCTAAAAAAGTTTTCACTTCAAAAATTTATTTCGTCGAATAAATACCGGTCGCTAATTTAATACTTTTTCCCCATCTAAAAACTGCGCAACGTCCCTAAAGAACTTTTCACTTCAAAAATTTATTTCGCAGAAGCAATGGCGGTCGCTAATTAAACACTTTTTCCCCATCTAAAAAGTGAACGACGTTCCTAAAGAAGTTTTCACTTCAATATTATTAGTATTATTATACGTACATTATAATAATACACGTACAAAATTTATTTCGTCGAAGCGATGACGGTCGTGAAATCAATCTTTTTTCCGCATCCCAAAATAGATTTCACATTTATTTTAAATTTAAATACTTTTATACAATTTATGTATACATACTCATAATATAGATACGTACAAAATTTATTTCACCGAAGAGATGACGGTCGCGAAATAAATAATTTTTCCCCATTCTAAAATAGGTTTTACATTTATTTTAAATTTAAATACTTCTATACAATTTATATATATATATATATATACAGGGTGGTGAATTGGAAAACGGGCCATAGGAAGCTCAATGTAAAATTCTAAACTGTTGAATTCCTGCTTCCCTAATTATTCTACATTAAAAGACATGAGAAACTATTTGTAGAGGATTGAAATCTTTATTGAAAACAATTGTTAAAATTGTTCTACGAATTAAACACATTCCAAAATTTTGTAAAATATAATAAATTGTATTAAAGTATTTGCCAAATTTAGGCCACACACAGTGCAAGAATGTGTACAAGGTTGCCTTCGGTCACAATGAAATTATTATATTAACAATATTTTGAACTGTCAGTATTTTTATTTTATCGTTTTTATTGTTAAAAAAACACTAAAGTCGAAAAGATGTCCTCAGTTGAGGAGAAAGTAGTAATAATAAAGATGTTTTATTCGGTCAATTGTTTGCGTACTGTCAGAAATAGTAACGTGTGGCCTTACTTTTACGCACTTACTTAGGTATGGCAAATGTATTCTATTTTTCAAAATTTTGGACTCTGTTTAAATCGTAGAACAATTTTAACTTTTGTTCTTAATAGAGATTTTAATCCTCTACAAATAGTTTCTCATGACTTTTGATGTAAAATAATTAGGGAAGCAGGAATTCAACAATTTAGAATTTTACATTGAGTTTCCTATGACCCGTTTTCCAATTCACCACCCGGTATATATATATATATATATATATATATATATATATATATATATATATATATATATATATATATATATATGTTACACTTGAAGTTTCCGCGGGAGCTATATGTGCTTTCTGTTGTTTTCCGGGTTTGACTCCGCGTTGAATAATTTTGGTTTTGAGAAAAACCATTATTTTGACGACGTTACGGCAAGATCTCACTTGCCATTGTCAAGTCAGGTAGTGCCGCTTCTCGCTGTTGCTTGAAGTAGACTGAATAAATGTATCATTGCGTCCTATAAATAACCATAATATTTGTAAAAAAAAATTCCCTATAGTACCAATAAGGTAATCAAAATAGAATAGGTAGATAAAAATAGGTAAAACTTAGATTATGTGCATCTTAAATTACGATTATATTACTTTATTATATGATTATACGAATCAGGACTAATATCCTGGAAATACCATAAGAACAGATAATATGGACTTACCACTTTTACACGTCTGTGTTCGTATCACCAAAAGTCCTCGCTGCACGTCCCATACCATTGTCCATTTTCCATTGTCCACACGAAGTTCCATCTCCATACCATTCCATCCTCAGCTCCGCGTCGGCCTGATGTCTCCATTCTTTTTATATAGGTACCACACTGTTATCTAGGGTGGTCGAGGTGCCAGAACATTGAGTTTTTCTTCATACTCGTCCTGTTTACCAGTCCTGTGTTCTTCCCTGGTCTTAGATCGCCATATGGTGGTTCCTGCCTTCTGAACCACCTCAGATAATTAAGGGGTGGTTAGCCCCTACCATAAGGGTTGAAGAAGTAACACTACTCACTGTAAATTCATTTATTTGTACGAATGAGTAATAACGGTAAAGAGCTGGTGGTATAATATTTCGTAGCCGTGATGTTTTCCCGTTCGGATCTCAAATACCAATGACTAATCTTTTCGCCATGAAAGTAGAACTAAAAGTGGATTCCCCTGTTTACTGTTTTGCTATAAATAAAAGTGAGAGTGTCTTTTATTAAAAGTGCTGAATCGACTAGATTCTAAATAACGAATACTAATTGTTATTTCAAACTGACCTTGTATCGAAAACCGATACATTGATGTGGTAATATAGGTCAATCGTATTTATTATAAACAAACGTATTGGTTTTACCAAAGACATTTAATTATTAAAAGAATTTGTCTTAATAAGATGATTACTGAGATGCAGTATATTCCAATACAACGGAATCCAGGCCGTAGAAGAATGTCATGGTTGCGGAATTTGAGAGAGTGGTTTGGCTGCACCACTAATGAACTTTTTAGGTCAGCTGTAAACAAAGTCAGGGTAGCCTTGATGATTTCCAATCTCCAATAGGAGTGGCACAAGAAGAAGAAGATAATCTAGATAGGTCTAGAGTCTACAACTCAAAGATTTGACATTCTCATTGATACGTCCCAGTTTGACCGGGACAGTCCCGGTTTGAGATCCCTGTCCCGGCGTCCCGACCGGTTTGCATTAGCGTCCCGGTCAAACTCGAACAACGCCTACACCCCGGCCATTGATCAAGGACCATCTAAGGTGCTCGAAACACAAAGCGAGCGCAAGTGCTATTGCAAGCTCATCTACCATATTGTCGTTTTTCAAAAATGACGAAACCGCAGAAAATGAAATTTCCATTGCTGATAAAGAAGCTACTTTTGCATTCCATATAACAATTCACGATGTAAGTTTTAAAACATCTGATTTCTCCTCAAAATTAATATCGAAGCTGTTTGAGCCTAAATTCGTGTCAAATGGAGAAGCGATCATCACGGGAGTGATCGCACCGATGGAAAGAGATCACAACGAAAGAATTATACGAGCTAAAAGTATGCAATTTTTTGAGCATTTCAACCGATACATCAAACAGACCTGATGTTAAATTGGCACCGATACTTGTTAGGTACTTTGTACCTGAGGGAGGTACATATATCTGTAAATTTACTCGATGAAAAAAATATGGTCTGACGATCGGGAGAGGAAGGAAGAATCCGTTGTGGAAGCCTTGCTTACGTGCAAATTCAACTTGAACATGTCATGTAGTGAGTTTTGTGAGAAAATTAAGCACAACAAAAATATTCTGAAGAAAGTGCACTCTGGTGAAAAATATTAAGCAAGCGTGAGCGAATAATAAAACGCAAATTTTTGGTGTTGTCTGTATTAATTGTACTTTATCTCTTTTTTGAAGTTATACTTCTTTACGATCGAGGGTGAAATTTTATAATGGCCTGGCGCATGCGCAGACAGACAGTATGTAGTTTGTTTCTAATCTTTCAAATTATGTATCAGCGCAAATAAGCCATTAAAATAATATATATTAGAGTTTTTTAGTAAATGTATTATTTATTATAATTTTTGTGTCTTTGGATTTGTCTTCCTTAGGCGTAAAAGAATAAAATATCTATTTTTATATTTCACTTGTCACCGTAATGATGTGTAATTATGTATATCCTAAACGTCAATAACAGGCGCCTTGATAGCCTGGTTTGTAGAGCATTGGACCAGAGATCGAGAGATCGCGAGATCACGGGTTCAAATCCCGGACGATTCATAATCTTTTTTTTTTAATTTTTGGTATTGTTAAGTTTTGGTTAATTTTTGGTAATTATTGTTAATTTTTTGTATTGTAACTGTTAAGTATATTTATTTCGTTGAAATTATATAATAGAAGTATAACTTCTTACGTGCGTACAAAGTACACACACATATGTTCACATTTATTAATATGTTTTTAGTTCTTAATATTGCATTTCAAATAAATGTCTATGTTTATTTTAATATGTTACAGGGGTGAACAAAAAAGAGAAAATCTAGTGCGATATTTAATTTCAAATATCTCATTCAAAAGAAACTTTTTCTTTATTCTAAGGGCCGGTTTTTCAGTGCTGGGTTAACCTATTTATTTTTTGGTCACCGAAATATTCATGTTTAATCTGTTTTTCAGTACTAGGTTAGAGCTTCAACTGGTTTAAGTTAACCACGATTTTAACCGATCCTCGATGGTTTAACTCCGAATTTTGCGGTTACGCTTACGCATTGGTGCAGTGAATGCATCATGTTTATTTTTTTGAGTATCTGCCTGACAGAAGGGATTAGTTGGGTTATGTTATTTTCTTTCATCGCGGGAAGTATTCTAATACCTCCTTATTATTATTGAAATTATAAATTATGTATTATCGTTATTAGGTATATGTAGGAAGGAATTATAAGGAAATATATTTAAATATAACTGTAACAGGTACCTATGTTTACACTTATTGTAGCAGGATTTAATGCATGATTCCTGGTAATATTTTAAAAAGATTATTTTATATTTGTCTACACAGCAAAATACTTAATTATTTACCAAAGAGTCTGACTTCTTATTTCCTGGTCAATCTGTTCAAATAGTGATAAGACCGTGGTCTTTGACAAACAAAATCGGAAAAAAAGTCTAAATCGTCCCAGTAATTGTAATTCTCTTCTGTTATGAAACCGAGGTAGACGTTATGAACTAAACAAAGATTGCGAACTTGATATTGCATTGCATTAATCATTTTTTTAATTTGGTTATGAAATTATGAAATTGTCTTTTATTTATTTTTCTGTCAAATTGATCATTATTTCTCGAATTGCACATACGCACGTACAGTTACTGCTGCCAATAGAAGAAAAAAGTGGTTAGATAACCGAGATTTTCTTAACTTGATTTAAAGCACTGAAAAACGCTATGAGGGTTAAATATTGGTTAAAATTTAAGCTAGGTTAGCTAACCAAAATTTTAACCGCTCACTGAAAAACCGGGCCTTAGGGACTTTCGGCCCTCGATAATAATTTATTCTTTCATTCTGTGTTTAAATTTTTTAAAAATTAGTTTTCTCAGGATTCGAAAAAAAATTAATGCATTTAAATAGCAATGTTTTGCGCCGAAATTTGGCGCCTACGCTCTTAAGCTAAAAGCAAAACGAAAATGAGCCTCTTTCTCTTCTGCGTCCCGGTTTGGCTCTTTGTAATTATGGTAAGCCTATCAATGAACCACTGGACAATTCGCTGTAATACCAGGTTCGAATTGTTTTCTAATGCCCTGTGTCCGTTTCTTCTCGATCGACGATGATAAATAAATGTTTGAAGTCGTGGAGTAAAAAATGGTTTTATTGACAGCTACTGATTATTACACTATAGTTGTTGGTTAGGTAACTTTCTATAATATACTGCCCTAAATTGACAGCTACTGATAATTACACTCTGTGTAACTACGAACAATGACTTACGCACTTGTTAATGAGGTAACTAATCTAAATAGACTGCGCTCAAAAGAGCTCAAATACCCAATTTATAATTTCACAAATAATGTATACCTCAGCACACAGGTTACTGCATCTATCATAGTAGCAAACTTTGAACTCTGAGCTTACAATACAATTTAATCGAGGACGTGATTGCAACACTTAGGAAGTTCAATTAGAAAAGATAATACACCCATACCTCACTATACGGCCGCTCTTTATACGGTATTTCGCTATAACGGCGCCCTTCAATTAAGGCACGTTTTCGATTTACGGCCTAAAATGTTTCGCTATAACGGCCAAAAAACATTTTTTCGATGTCAATACATCTACATTATGGAAAATTATATTAACTATATTATAGAAAAAAATGGAAAACTATTGATATATGATTGATTATATTATGGATTGAGGACAATAACAAACCTTAAAAGTATTTTCAAAAATTTGGAATAGAATAGAAATACTGATGAATCTGCTGAAGGTGTCATTTTTCAAGCAAGCCGAGAATAGCTTGAAGATAAAAAAAATGGTTTAATTTGCATCATATGAAAATGAAAGATGAAACAGCTAGCGTTGTTGAGACCGCAAGGAATATCCCAACATTTTAAAGGGAATTATTGAAAGAGATGGTTATAAACCTGAAGAAGTGTTTAACGTAGGCAAAGCAGGGCTTTATTGAAAGCGAATGCCTGATCGCACGCATTTCATAAACCGAAAAATCTGCGCCTGGTTACAAGGTGTCTAAAGAACGATTAACATTTTAATGCAAATGCCACGGATAATTTTAAGCTAAAACCGAGCTAACTATGTTACATGTTTAAAAAATTTGGAACCGATCCCATTTAATTTGTATGAGTTTGTATTAGAATACTTGATTCGTTATACGGCTTTTCGATTTACGGCCAAGTTTCGTGGAACGTATCTAGGTCGTAAAGCGAGGTATGGGTGTATTTGGAAATTTATTAAATTTGCAGGTTTGCAGGTTGAATGGACTTTAATTATTTAGCTAGTAATCAATATGTTTCAATTATACACGGTGAAACTATGAAAATTAAGGAAGTTAAAAATAATGTGAGATTACAAATTAAGGGATTAATTTGTGATTGAACAACCACCCTGTATATAATATCACGCATCAATTTTAATGATTTAGCATTTATGCCGTACTTATCATAGAAATATACCTATATATGGGTAGAAAACAACATTTAACCTTGAATGTTGTTGATCATATAAAGTAATAATTTATCAGTTTTATAATGGGAAATTTTAATTTTGTTTTGGCTGGTGCGGAGGTCATCTATATCATTGTTCTTTAAAGTTTCATTTCACGGCAGGGAGAAGCCGGGTAGATTTTGGAATAATAATTATAGCCTTTTGAATCTCCCTCACACCTCCTTTATATTACCAGCGTTCTTGTGCTCTAAATCGATCTCGGGCGCTGCAGGAAACTGCTAGAAAACTTGAAAACTTTCGAGCACTTCGAAACATTAACGTTTCTTTTTAAATTTATGGTTCGACTCAATACATTCACGCGTTGCCTTTATTTTGTCTGCTTGACTTTGTTTAAATCAGAGATCGGTTCAATAATTGTACGTTTTACAATATTCACTGAAATTTTCAGATTTATTGAAAAAATAAAGTAAAATAATTGCTGTTATCAAACGTATTAATACATATTACTAAAGGGGTGAAAGTCTCAAAAGTCTGAAGAAAAACAAAAATAAATTCTAGAGACTTATATATCCATAGCCGTACAGAAGATGTAATTAGAATATTTAACAATACCCAGGTGGGGATATTCCTAGACAACCTGGATAAAATCATAGCTGATAGCACCGATCATCAAATTACACAAAAATGTATTTAATCGGTTTAAGCATGCCAAATGGGAAAAGGAAAAGAGAAAAAGATGGAAAACCTCAGTAATAAACATAAAAACTATGCTTGGATCATACTGTAAATCACATCATAAACTGCTAAAAATGAAGTGCAGGCTCAAACTACACACAACTAGAAAAATACATCAGACAAAACAGCTAAGGGTAATTAATACACAGAAGAATTCCAGCTTAAACTGACAAACAAGGAAAACCCATATAGAAATATTCCGCGGAAAAGAGTACACACCACGTAAAATCCAAAAGAACAAAATTTAGTGGAAAAAAGAAGAGTTATTATGCTATAACATACCACAAAAACAGGAAACAGCGTGTGTCATGAACTATAGCCACAGTATGTAAAGGTTCAATTGTAACTGTAATCCATTCAAGACCATAACGGAGAAATAAAAAATCGACATAGAGAGAGCACTGCAGAAACCTGAAAGAAACACACTTCAACAGATGGATCAGTCTCAGAACATAAAAAACCTACAATCATAGAGGCAGAACCAAACATAAAACGAGCAGAAGTAGAAAACGCTCTCAACCAACTACGAAACAAAAAAAAACAGGGATAGATGACATACCAGCAGAGACTCTAAAAGCAATGGGTGAGATCGACATACATGTAATACAGGATATGTGCAACATGATATGGATCGCAGGTGAATGGCCTGATGAGTGGTGCTAATCAAATTTTATCCCTATTCATAAAAAAAGGATCACTAACTACTTGCAGCAATTACAGAACCATTATCCTCATTCCTCATACAAGCAAAACCATGTTACATATAATTAATAAACGGCTAAAGCACTTTCTACTTCGGCTATCAGAGATAGCCGAAGAACAATGCGGATTCATTCCAGGAAAAGAAACTCGTGAGCAGATATTGAACACCAGAAAGATAAATAATAATGATCTTAGACAAGGCAAATAATACTCTATTACAGTAAGTATAATATACCAATAACAATAAAACATGAACTAACAGAATGTGAACTTATGTGACTTAGAATGTGAAGAATTTGACCCTTACAATCAATCGATATCTGGATATTCAAACAATATGATAGACATTCTTAACCTTCAAAACCGACAGTAAACCTCTTTTCCAATTCCTTAACAAATGTGACTTAGCAAGTAAGATATTATTAACTTCTTCTTCTTGTTCTTTTAATAGGACTATGTCCTGTTTCTTTTGTTACAGTCTCTGCTGCGATCCGGAGCTCCAGCTCTCGTACCATCGTCTTTTGGGTCTTTCTATGGGTCGTTTGGTGTTGGGCTTCTGTGTCTTCGTCCATTTCGCCATACGTTTAGGGTCCATCCGTTCTATGTAGTCTCTCCACATACGTCGTCGTGCACTTGTCCATCTCTCTACGTCTTGGACGCGTAGATCTCTCAATGTGTATTTGTTTCGTATCCTATCTCTGAGTGTGATACCTCTTATAGATCTTAGGGTTTTCATCTCTTTTGTTCTCATTATTTGTTTGGTCTTTGTTTTCTTACCCCTTGTCTCAGCTGCGTATGTCAGAACACATCTCTTATAAATGCTGACTTTGCTTTCAGTGCTCATGTATTTATTCCGCCAGATTATATCCCTCAGGAAACCAGATGTTCTCGCTGCTTTCGTTGCCTGCTGTTTTATTTCTTACCACAGATGACTGTCGCTAGATATTTCCACACCCAGGCATCTACCATCCATTACCTGTTCGATTAAATGGACGTCCACTGCTAATTTACATCTAATTAGGTTCTTGGATATTACCATCGATTGGGTTTTCTCTGTTGATAGTCTCAGGTTATAATTTTTGGCGGATATTTTAAATTTTTGTACTATTAAGGATATTTGGCTATTAAGAAAGTATCATCTGCGTAGCAAAGTATTATCATCGTTCGGTTACCCATTCTGTATCCCTGATCAATTTTGTTAACACTAGCTATAACTTCATCCATTATCAAATTAAATAGGCATGAGCTAAAGCTGTCATCTTGTCTAATGCAGACATTGATTTTTTGATTTCTTCCGTGAGCCCATGTGTGGTTCTTATTCTTATTTTGTTGGATCTATTGAGCTCTTTGATTATGTTTCTATATTTCTGACTTATGTGTTTCTTCCCAAGCAGAGTTTCTCTCTCTCTCTCTCTCTCTCTCTCTCTCTCTCTCTCTCTCTCTCTCTCTCTCTCTCTATTTCTCTTGTAGTGTCATTTTGTTTTCAATTTTGTGGAATAATGCTGTCAGCTCTTCTATTATTTTTGTACCCCCGTATTTAATTAATTCATTTGGCATACTGTCAGAACCTGGTGATTTTCTATTTTTTGATCTTTTGATTGCTTCGTGTACTTCTTGGGTTATGTTGTCATTCTCTGTTTCATTTTGGAGAATGTTTTGTAGGTCATTTCTTTGTGCTTCATTACTATCGTTATCGTCTTTGTATATAGATTTTCGAAGTGAGTTACCCATTCGAATTTATAATTCTTCGGTAATCGGCTTCTTCCTGTTCCTCAACATATTCGATACCTTTTTTTGACCCCCTCGTAAATCATGTCCCATGTCATTTGAGAATTTTTCTTAATATACATATTTGTTTTAGATTTAAATAGAGATTATTATGCGAGCAATGAAATTGGTCCGGCTTGCAATGAAATTCTTCCGGTTGAGTTAAACGGTTAAACCTTCGGATCAGGTAAATAATTCTTTATTTTATGACCATGAAATTCGTCCGCCTATTCTTAACCCATTGTAATGAAATTCGTCCGAAATAATATAAAATCGTATAAATTAGGACAAATTTCATGAAATAAGTAGTACAAACATTATAAAAAATCTGAACAGTTTATTGTACACACAATATGTTACAAACATAGAAATACATAATAAATTATATAGGTGCATATTCTACACTTTATATCTATATGTTAATATTTAATTGTAACAAATTCTTTTCTGGTTTTTCTAACGGCATTAAATAAATCTATTTGTTTCTGTACATAATCAGAAATTTTAAGAATATCTGCTCTAATTGTAATAGAAGTTCTAGCACTTTGAATTTTGACATAAGTTTCTACTTTTTTTAACTCATCAACAAAATTAATAATATAGGGATGAGCCCGATAAAAATAATTATTGTTAATATGTGAATGGAAAGACTCACAATTATTATTTGTTGTATTTTGAAGCGACGAGCATTTGTCTGCCCAAAAGTAAAGGAGGAAATGAAACATGTAAAAAGTAAAGGAGGAAATGAAACATGTATACCAATATGTATCTACTAACTTTCTCTTAGGAAAATTCGGTATTTTATTCACTTTAATTTACCTGTATACTACTCCCATCAAAACAAGAATAGTTCAAAACAGCAAATTAATGCTTAGAAGTAATTTGCGTTGCGACAACTAGCGCCATGAATGATAACAATGAAGATTACAAACAAAGAAAAATGAAAATTAATTTTACCTGACCAAAGTAAACAATCAAATTAAAACAAAACCTCGGTTTTTCTAATGATTTTTTAATGCATTCATCTCTATTACATGATATATTATATTATGAATACCGATAATAAATATTTGGTTAAAATGAACAAAATTAAAATCGGACGAATTTCATGGTGACATCCGACGAATTTCATGGTACTTTTGAGGGTTAAAATAAATTCGGACCAATTTCATGGTGTCATAAAATGAACTGGACGAATTTCATTTCGCCGATTATTATAATGTACCTAAATTCGTACTTTGTACACCTATTGTATTTTCGTTATCCCGCTAATGACCTTGGAAATAAAAAAAATCTGGAAATAAGTGAATGCATAATTTTGGTATATAGGTATTTTACTTTTACACCTACTGTATTTTAGCAATAAAAAGGTATTTACCAACACACGGAGTCAATTTTAAAATATTCCACAGTATCTCCCCCGAGTAAATCCATCAAGTTACCCTCTTCCACCATATACGTGAAAGTATAATTTAAGAATTAGTACCTCTACCATTCAGCGGTTATTTAATTCTCTATCTGTTCAGATTTTTCGGAAAACTACTCAGTTACCCAGTGAAGCTTATAAAGCCGGTAAAAGGCATCACTGGCTTCTTATTCTGATTTAATGAGTTTGATGTCATTATCCCGCAATGATTTTCGCCGTTTGGTCCCCATTGGCAGGCGTTTAGAAGCATTGGGACTCATTGAGATGGAAGGAAATGCCGGCAGATGGACTAAATTCCCACCAAGAGCCGACCTACGTTTTTATTTTTATCTCCGTCTTGTTGCATTCCACGTAGCGGGCCGTTGAAGTGATATTTCTTCCGGCGTTACTGCCACCCTGATTGAACGGATGTGCCTGATAAACTGCGCTACCCACCACCCTGCCACTGCCAGCGATACTTGGATTTTATTTAAATCAGAGGATTTAGGTGAAAGAAGAGACTACTACAGTTAGCAATTTTCATTTATACGTTTTCCACCTAGATCGCTATTGCTTTTATTTTATTTCTCCTCACCGAGTAAGGTCTTGTTGCTCAAATAAGGCACTTAATAAAACTTGAGAAGTATTTTCGTGTTTTACTGTTTGCTGCTTGATTGAAACTTTCAATTATTGGGACTGTAAAAGCGACTAGACGAGATTACCTGCTTATACGACTTAATATATAAAGAAAGAAAATACTACAAGATGTATTTATGTTACAGTCGTTTATAGGCATTGTAGGAGCAACTAAGGATTGTAGCAGTATTAAATACAGGATGGCCTGATGAAAACCACACAGAGGCATATCAGTAACTACTAAAACAATTTTGAAAAACCCAGCGATAGGTCAATTTTTAATTAAAAGGGGACATATTTTCCGGTATATTCGATTATTCTACTTTCACCCCTGAGCCAGGGTAAACGCACGTATGCATTACGTTGGCGCTCCGTGATCTGCGCAACTGCTCCAATGGATACGGCAGGCGCTCCTCTACATATAAACCGCCACCGATTGGATTGCCGAGGGTGAGCGCCGAGCGGGAGCACCAACGTATCCATTATGTTAAGAAGTTACACGGAGCACCAACGTAATGGATACGTGCCTTACGAATCACCTTAACAGTTTTTAATCGCAATAGGGGTCAAATAAGATATGGCTTGAAATTCCTTGCAATTTCCTATACATTAGTCTTTAAATTTTTATAATTAATTATTCTAAATGGGAAATAAGCCACAATTTAACTAAAAAATGATTTTATTAACGTTTCGACGTCCAAATCGGACGTCGTTGTCAAAATACGAAATATTAGTAAATTAAACAAAAATGTTGTTGCTAAGTAAAAAGTTCTTCTAATAATTTAATTTAATCTGACTCATTTATATCGGCAATTCAGACATACAGAGAGGATCTAAATTATGGAATAAATTCATTTTCTCTAAAACGGACGACTTTGTAGAAAAATCCTGAAAGAGGCCGATTTTTATTTTTAAATTACAATTGTTTGGTATATATTTCATACTAGTGACGTCATCCATCTGAGCGTGATGACGTATACAATGATTTTTTAAATGGGAATAGGGGTCGTGTGGCATCTCATTTGAAAGGGTGTTCAATTCACTATTCAGTAATATAAACGATAATATCATTATTTATACAGGGTGACAAAAAAAAATAATTTTTGGACTACATTAATTGACGCAAAAAGAAGAATGTATGTAATTTATTTAACTCAAAATACATTGTACGGATGTCAGTAAATAGAAAAAAATGTTGATTTCACAAATAAACATTTCTTTTCGCTTAAATTAAATCACACACAGCGTCCCACCTACCTCTTGCATTGAACATTTAATTTAAGCGAAAAGCAATGTTTATTTTTTAAATGGGAATAGGGGTCATGTGGCATCTCATTTGAAAGGGTGTTCAATTCACTATTCAGTAATATAAACGATAATATCATTATTTATACAGGGTGACCAAAAAAATAATTTTTGGATTACATTAATTGACGCAAAAAGAAGAATGTATGTAATTTATTTAATTCAAAATACATTGTACGGATGTCAGTAAATAGAAAACAATTTTGATTTCACAAATAAACATTTCTTTTCGCTTAAATTAAATCACACACAGCCTCCCACCTACCTCTTGCCAGTTTGAACATTTAATTTAAGCGAAAAGCAATGTTTATTTGCCAAATTATCATTTTTTTCTATTTTCTGATGGCGATAGAATGTATTTTGAGTTAAATAAATTGCATACATTCTTCTTTTTTCGTCAATTAATTTAATGCAAAAATTATTATTTTGGCCACCCTGTATAAATAATATTAATGTTTATATTACTTTATAGAGAATTGAACACACTTTCAAATGAGATGCCACATGACCCCTATTCCCATTAAAAAAAATTATCGATTGCGTCACCACGCTCAGATGGATGACGTTACTAGTATGAAATATATGTCAAAAAATTGTAATTTGTAAGTAAATATCGACCTGTTTCGGAATTTTTCTTTAAAATCGTCCATTTTAGAGAAAATGAATTTATTCCATAATTTAGATCCTCTCTGTATTTTATACATTTTAAAGTATGGAATCTCTAACGCGAAAATTTTACTGCCACCGTTGCATGTGGTTGTCTTTTTAAAGACAGATCACATGCTATGATTTTTTGTGACGGATATTCTTGAGTTGGGGTAGTTGGGGTTGATTTCATGTAATCGAATGAACTATTGATCGTCCCAGGAACGCAACTCATAAATATTGGCAATATCATTTTAAAGTCTTCTACTTTAAAATGTATAATATATGTCTGAATTGCCAATATAAATGAGTCAAACTAAATTAAATTATTAGAAGATTTTTTTACTTAGCAACAACATTTTTGTTTAATTTACTAATATTTTGTATTTTGACAACGACGTCCGATTTAGACGTCGAAACGTTAATAAAATCATTCTTTAGTTAGAGTGTGGCTTATTTCCCATTGAGAATAGTTAATTATAAAAATGCCACAAGTAAATAGCTTTAAATTTTTAAATTCGGTCCAGTACTTAGTTTTATTTATTAAAAAAAACTACATTTTATAAACTAATATTTTTACTTAATAAGAAACTTATGGTCTCTGGAGCCCATAAAATGGGTGCGTTAGGACGACCACATCGGCTGACTGTCAGCACAAATCGTCTGAGTGGTTGTATTCAGCGCTGATATTGAAAGCTTAATAGTAAATCTCTCAGAAGCTGACTTCCAGCGGTGTCGTCTGAACGCTACCGGTTACTCAGCTTTCCAGCCGCTGTGGTCGTCCGAATGCACCCAATGATAAAGGTTTGTTCGAAACGTTTTTTCACATTCCGAAGCATTTTGGGAGTGATTCGTAGGTATTCGTTGATGTAAATCTTCTAAAGCTAGGGATGGTGTTCTATAGATTTTACTTCTTAGGTATCTCCACAAAAATAATCCAGAGAAGATAAGTCTAGTGACCGAGGAGGCCATTCGATGCTGCCTTCCTCCCAATCTAATTCAATCCTGGATACAAGGACTCCAACCCGGAATCCTGCTCCGAACAATGCAGGCCAGCGTGAGGCGCTCTATTGCCGCTATATCTAATGATTTATTATCGATTTGTATTGATTGCTGAAGCCGTAAGTCCGTGCTCCGGGCTACGTCCAGTTCGGTGACTCGTCGCTCGAGGATGTGGGCCCCTCTTGCCTGTTTTTTTGGGTTTTGTTAGTATTTTTGTGGCATGCTCCTTTTATTAGTAAACTGCTCGTCAAAAGATAGGGATATACCTAGAAAATTATGCTGATTTTCATAGTTGATTTTTTCGCGAACAGACGGATTCCGCTATTTTTTTTTATTTTAGCCTTTTCTTTAGTATTTACACAGTTGTGCAAAGGTTTACTCAAACTTATTTTTTGTATTTATACCGGGTGGAAGAAAAAAATATGATTTTCTTGTGTTAAGTTTGAGACACCCTGTAGGGAGAACGAGGTACAAATGTGAAAATACATCAGAATAATATTGTAGTCTTATGTTTTGTGAACATGCTATTGTTTGAATGTCCCTGATATCTTTAGAAACAAAAAAAATAGACGGTTTTGTAATTTAACATGTGTTTTAACCGAAACAAAAGTTTGAGACAACTTGTAGGGAGAAAAAGGCACAAAGGTGAGTTTACCCCAATATTATGTTGTAGTCTCATATTTTTTGAATATTTTTTTTTATTTTTCTGATATCTTTAATAACAAAGGAACTAGACGGTATTACTCTTTAATATGTTTTTCTATGTTTCACATGTGTGATGTTACGCATGTCGTCAGTTAAAACACATATAAAAGAGTAATATCGTCTAGTTTCTTTGTTATTAAAGATATCAGAGAAATTAAAAAAACTAAATATTCACAAAATATGAGATTATAACAAAATATCGAGGTATACTCACCTTTGTGCCTTTTTCTCCCTACAAGGTGTCTCAAACTTTTGTTTCGGTTTTTGAAACCGTCTATTTTTGAAGTTATACTTCTTTAGGCACGAGGGTAAATTTTTATTTTTACTGGGCGCATGCGCACACTGACAGTATGGTATGAAACGTTATACGGGATCTGATTGGGTGTTACAATCATCTGTCAATAATTGTTCAAATGGAGATTCTGGATAAAAAAAATGTGTATACCTATTAGTTTTTATTTTTGTGAGGACAGAGACAAAAAGCAAGTTTATAATTATTGTAGTTACTTTTTAAATAGTTTTTAAAAGCAACAGGAACGTACCTTATTTTAAATGTTTCAGTATTGTAATAAAAAATTACAAATTAGGTAAATACCTATTTGGAAAATGTAGGTACCTACCTAGCTAGTAGTTAATGCTCTGATTTACATAATTTGATTACCAACAAAATCTCCATCTAATATATTGCTTTTTTAGTCTATATTTTGTCGTACTTTAATTCCACAAGAATCAAATTTATTTGATTAAACTAACAGAATAAGCAACAAACTGACAAAAAATGTTTAAAACGTTTAGTTGCTAGGTATAACTTCCCACGTTATTCACAATGTCTCGGTAGTTAAATTCTGCTTGGTGTGAGTTCAAAATAATCTAAACGTGATAGACGCAGGTTCAATTCCCAATGGAAATTTTTATTTTTTTTTTATTTTTTTTATACATTTTACGATTGTAAGTATATTTATTATACTTTTTTTTTTCAGAAAATACGGATTTAGTTAAAATTTTCTCAACAATTGTTCAGAAATATTTTTTTTGGTTTCATTTTTCAATGTGTTTGCGTGTGTTTTATTCTTTTATTTTTTTTTATTTTTCGTATTGTTTTCATAAAAATTTTTGGAAAGCAGTAAGTATTAAAATTAGTTTAATAATAGAATTATAACTTCTTACGTGCGTACAAAGTACGCACACATCCTTTTTTTTATTTCTAAAGATATCAGGGACATTCAAAAAACAAAATGTTCACAAAACATAAGACTACAATACGATTTCGATATATACTCCCATTTGTACCTCGTCCTCCCTACAGGGCGTCTCAAACTTAACATAAGAAAAACATTTCTTTTCTTCCACCCGGTATAAGTACAAAAAAAAAGTTTGAGTAAACCTTTGCATAACTGTGTAAATACTAAAGAAAAGTCTAAAATAATAAAAAAAATTAGCGGAATCCGTTAATCTGTTCACGAAAAATCTACTATAAAAATTCAGCAGAATTTTCTATATCCCTAACTTTTGACGAGCAGTTTATTTTGTTAATTTTTTTGGTGACCGAAGACGTTTTTGGGAATATACTTTATTTGTTTGCAACTGGCACCTTATTACAAATGCAAAAAATATTCACTAATCTGCAAACAGCAGGTAAAGTGGTCAAACTGAAATCACTCAAAATAATATCCTCTTCTCTATGTAGTTTTACAGAAATAAAAATACAAACCCATGAATTATATACCTAGCAGGTAGAAAATCATGGGTCAGTGTTGGAGAATAAAAAAGACACAGATTTATATGTTAAATAAAATTAATATTAAAGCGGATACATCGTATCAATATCCAACATTTAATAAGCAATGTATAAATTAAAAACTTACCGATTCACTTACAGCTACCGAAACAATCATCATCATCATGCCATTACACTCCTAGCGGAGTGATCGCCGCCCTCTTTGGGTTCTTCCGATTCATTTGTTGCGGGGAATCAGTGCTGATTAACATTTTGGTTTTACAATTGCTTGTGACTAGGTATCTTCTACAATTTTATCCATTTGATCCTGTTTTTGCTTATGGTTCTTCCAAATATATGGTTCTTCCTTCTAGTTTTGTGTTTTCCTGGTGGTCTGCCTGATTGTATATGTCCCATTCCTCTGAGTCCCTGTGCCTTGATAAATCTGATGATGTCTTCTCCTTTTAAAAGTTCTCTTACTTCGGAGGTCATCAGTTTCCTAAATTTATTATTACCGAAATTTAGTGGGTCTGCTATCCTCCGAATTCCTTTTCTCTCCAGGGTCCCAATATGTCTTCAACACCATGTTACTGCAACACCATAATATGTAATTACTTGTCTGATTACTGTTAGTAAATTTTCAGTTTAGTATTCTGAGTAAGCTTCGTGTCTTTGAGAAAGTTGTTGTATTTCCAGTAGGTTCTGTTTCCTGCCTGGATTCTTTCATTAATTACTATGTTTCTATGATTACATAGTTCCATTAACTGAGACCCCAAGATATTTAAATTGTTTTGTGTTTTCAAACTCATATTCATCAATATTTAAACTTGTCACGAACTGTATTTTTTCTAGAGCATATTAAATATTTTGTTTTGTTTTGATTTATTGCTAACCCCCTTTTGGATGCTTCTTTGTACAACTTTGCAAATTCTTCCTTTAAACTATTAAGCATACGTCGCAAGTTGCGACTTCGATGTTATAATTATTGTACCTTTTATTTCTATAGATCTTCTTGTTCCTTCTATAGCGACATTACATAGTGACGTTGATAGAGAGTCGTCCTGTCGTACTGCAGTTGCTATTTCTACAATTTTGGTGATTCCGTCATCTGTTATTATTCCTGCCGTCGATCCTTCCATTGTCATCTTCGTAAGTTTTATAAGTTTCAGTGTGATATTAGGTTTTTCATGTCTTCTATTATGTCGGGCCTTGTTGGACTGTCGAATGCTTGCTTCAAATCTATGGAAAGGATATGTGTAAGTCGATTATGTTCGTAACACTTTTTAATTGACTGACTTGACCGTCACGGATATTCATATCAAGAAGAAGAAGAATATCCTATATTCTCAATGTATAATCAAGTCGCACAGTTGTGAAATAAGATTCTGGGGACTTGTAACGACCATAATCGGCAACATGCATAAATAATAAGACAAAAAAAATCTAATACGTAACAATTATTTTAAAAGGGAACTTTGACGTTCGAGACAGAGGTAATCTCGAAAATAAATAAAAAACGAAGGCGTTCTCCCAGTCAAACCGTTGATTACAAGAGTCTTACAGCTTCCGAAACAATCATCATCATCATGGCATCTAGTGTTGCCCAAATGCAAGACCAAGACGAGACTTAGACAGTCTTGGTCTTGGTTTTGCAACAGTACACCTGGTCTTGGTCTTGGTCTTGGTATTGCGCTTCAGTTCTTGCAGCAAGAGTCTTGCAAGTCTCGCAGTTACCCATTAGCCTATTACATATCTTGGAACAACGTAACAGAGTCGGTAAATTTTAAGCTTGAATTATTTATTCGTTAACAATGTCGCTGTAATAATATTGTTGCTAGAAGGTAAATTGTCGTTGTACCTATAGGTACCGGACATCGTACCGGTACCAATGAGTGTACCAATCAAACTGTGTTTTTTTCTCAAAGTTTGCATCATCCTGTGGAATATTCTAGCCTTTATAAAATACTGAAATTAAAACCCTACTACAGTCTGATATTTTCTTAACATCCTGTTTTTTATTTATTCGCTTGGATAACAACAAAGTTAGGTATTTTAATAACTAGCCATGTTTTTCAACAATACAGGCTGTTTTGAAATAAGTATGGCCAATTTTAAGGGGTAATTCTAAACAAACCGGTTACACGTAGGTATGCGCGCCACTGGTGAATACAAAAATCAATTTCATTCGCATGGCGAATTTTCATTTGCATATCTCAACCGGTTTTAAAGCAATAAATAAATCGTCAGTTGGTAAGAACAATTTTAACATCCCCTATTTCGGAAACGAAGCATTTGCGAACGTACGTTTAAAAGCAAACTGTCATTACTTTTTCGTGCAGTTTGCCATACTTATTTAAAAACACCCTGTATTGATGAAAAACATGGCTAGCTAAAAAAGTACGTAACTTTTTATTCTCCAACATAAGCGAATGAATCAAAAAACAAAATGTTAAGAAAATATGAGGCTATAGTTGGGTTTTAATTTTATTATTTTATAAGCTAGAATGCTAGAATATTCCATAGGGTGATGCGAACTTTGAGAAAAAAAAACACAGTTTGATTGGTACACCCGGTATACAATGACAATTTACCTGCCTAGCAATAGTATTATTACAGCGATATTGTTAAAGAATGGGGCTATAACATATTAAAAAAATCACTTAAATCGGACAACATGTGTAGGAAATTCAAGACATAAAAATGACCCGTTTTTAAGGTGGTGCGTTAATTTCTTGGACTAGTGTATATCACCAAACACAAAGAGTAACAAAAGAACAGTGGATTGATAGAACAAATGACCAATGTAATTTAACTACAGAAAAAACTGCTATAAATGTGCTTTTGTCTTGCATAAATTTCACTGTAATTTTTCTTTGTTCAATGCCTCGGTAGACAGTATGTCGTCTCTGGTTATTAATACTTTTAAGTATTAGCCGCATTCTTTCAGCAAATTTTGTCTAACTCAATGAGGTCATTGCACAATCAACAGAAAAAATATATAATAGTCTTACCATTCTATATACCGATAAGATATAATAGGTATATTTTTTATCAACTACACATTTTTAACGACATTATTGTCGGCATCGCAAAGTCGCAACGCCAGAATATTAATTTATGAATAAAGGCCGGTTATTCTCAAAACCTGGACAATTAATTTCAGAGCGAAGATGTCGTCTGCTGGAAAAGAATATAAAAATATTGCTCTGAGTACGTGTCAAGTGTTATTTTAATAGATAGTTTGATTCGCTATGTATGTTTGTGGTATTGTTCGTAACGCGCATAGTCAAATTTTTCAAATTTTTGTTAAAAATTTTTTTGCCTCTCCTAGAGTATCTAAGAATATACCCGAACTAATATACTCTTTAAAACGACCCTCAGTTCTAACTGCAAGACGCAAGAGTCTTGCAGGCTTAGTCTTGTTCTTGCTCAAATCTTGCACGGTAAGTCTTGGTCTTGGTCTTGCTCAAATTAGGCGGTCTTGGTTTTGGTCTTGGTCTTGCAAAAACGCAAGAACAAGACCAAGACTGCAAGACCAAGACCGATTTTGGGCAACACTAATGGCATCTACTCTCCTGGCGGAGCGATTGGCGCATTCTTTGGTACAATTTTTCTCCATTCGTTCCGTTTCTGGATTTCTTCTTTCTATAGATATGTCCCATCCATCTGAGTGAGTCTCTGTGCCTTTATAAATCTGACGATGTCTTCTCCTTTCAAAAGTTCTCATACTTCGTAGTTCATCAGTTTTCTAAATTCATTATTACCTCAGTTTACTGGGCCTGATATCCTCCGAATTATTTTTCTCTCTAGGATCCTCAATATTTCTTCATCTTTCTGCGTCAGACATATTACTTTAGCGCCATATGTGATTACTGGTCTAATTGCTGCTCTGTAAATTTTCAGTTTAATATTCTGAGTAAGCTAGTGATGTTTGAGAAATTTGTTGTATTTCCAGTAGGTTCTGTTTCCTGCCTGGATTATTTCGTTAATTATTATGTTTCTATCATTAGTTCCGTTAAGTGAGACACCAAGATATTTAAAGTGTTCTACCTTTTCAAACTCATATCCACCAATATTTAAACTTGTCACATTAACTGTATTTTTTCTTAACATATTAGGTATAATGTTTTGTTTTGATTTATTGCTAAACCTCTTTTGGATGCTTCCTTGCATAACTTTGTAAATTCTTCCTCTAAAATGTTTAGATGTCTGGCTAATGAATGCTATGCCATCTGCGTCGGAATGGGACGTTTCGATGCCGCCGGTTTATCGCCGGCCGTTTCGATGCCGCCGGTTCATCGCCAGTCCATTTCATTGCCGTCATATCTCGCATTTCCTAGAATTCCTAATTAATACTAAAAATAACTAATAATTGTAACTGTCGAAAATTCGGAAATATATCAGATAGCGATTAATTGACTGGCGATGAATCGGCCGGCATCGGCATCGAACTGGCGGCATCGAAACGGCGGCGATGAAACGTCCTAGACCCATCTGCGTACGCCACAAATTGCGACGTCGATGTTATAATTGTACCTTTTATTTCGGTAGCTCTTATTGTTCCTTCTATAGCGACATTAAATAGTGACATTGATAAAGAGTCGCCCTGTCGTATTTCAGTTGCTATTTCTATATTTTTGGTGATTCCGTCATCTGTTATTATTGTTGCCGTCGATCCTTCCATTGTCATTTTAGTAAGGTTAAAAATAAGTTTCATTGGGATATCTCGGTTTTTCATGTCTTCTATTATGTCGGGTCTTGTTAGGCTGTCAAATGCTTGCTTGAAATCCATGAAACGGATGTGTAAGTCGATATCATGTTAGTAACACTTCTCAATTGACTGACTTGGCCGTCATAGATATTCACATCAAGAACAAGAAGATAATCGTATATTCTTAATGTAAGTATACCTGATCAAGTAGCCCAGTTGTGAAATAACACTTTGGGGACTAGGATCCTATTTATTACTGTAATAAGTAATAAAGTAAAATAAACCAACATAATCAGCAACATGCATAAATAATAAGACGCAAAAAATCAAATACGAAACAATTATTTTAAAAAGAAACTTTGACGTTCGAGACAGAGGTCCTCTCGAAAAGAAATTAAAAGCGAAGCCCTTCTCCCAGTCAAACCCTTGATTACAAGACTCTTACAGCTCCCGAAACAATACCTTACTGAATAAAGAAAGAAAGAATTACACTATCGATTTATTTTTTATTTATAAATGTTGATTGCAAATCAGAGGGGAAAGGGGCTTATAAAGGAAAAGATCAATTTAAGATTGACGAATTATAAGTCGAGACCGCGGAATATTCAAATGAAACTGGAAAACCCATTGGCGTAGGATGAATAGGTGTAGAGTTCAAATGACCAGATTATTATGAATGAAGAAGTTCTGAAATTGTTATTGTATGTATATGGAATTAAACCACAACCGACTGAAATAAAATTTGCATTATACGTTTGTTTTTGACGTTTCGATTTTCACTCAGAAAATCGTTATCAACAAATTATACACATATTTTCAACAAATTTCTCGTGATTTTTTGATAACGATTTCTGGAGTGGAAATCGAAACGTCAAGTATTTTTTAAGAACAAATGTAAAATTGTCATAACAACCAAAATGTGGCTAACCCCATATAGAGGGTGTTTCATTAAAAATGTCCAATATCTGAGTTGTAGATTCTACATAATAGATTTATAGACCTCAAAATATTAAGATTTAACCCAAATCACTTAAATAAAATGTGGCTCGTTACTGGATTACAGGGTGTTTTATTTAAAAATTTAAAAAATATTTTTGCTCAGTATTTCAAAAGTATTCGACGTATCCTTTTCATACTTGGCAAAAAGTTTAGGTACTATATATTATATACCCTATGAAATTATGTTAAATAAACGTTTTTGGCTATTACTAGAGGCGTACTACAAGGGACAGTGAATGGTTGACCCTTCCCAAATTCTGCGACACTGGCCGAATTGCTATTTTAGCGCCATTTTTCGATTCTCCAATATACTCTTTATGTAAATAACATACTCAGCACTCGTAACGATAAAGTCATTTGTATTGTGCCGCTTAATTTTAAACTTCAAATATCTCGAAAACTAATGATTTTATCGTTAAGACTGAAGAGTATATTATTCATTCTTCAATTCTTTATTTTAAGAATTTTCAAAAAATCAGCTTTTGAAGCGATTTTTCCAATAATTAAGCAAAAAATTAACAAAAGTACCTTTACAAACTCTCATTTTTTTGGGACTCCGGCCCTGGAACTCGTTATAAAAGTATCGATACATTTCAGCTCCGATTAAACGTGTTTTTGTTGGTTTATACCAACAATTAGAAAACAAGTCTGTAATAAGAGTGAAGTTTAAAGTGGTTTCTAAGTACAGAGAAGAAAAATTGTAAGTACAATTTTCATTTCGACCATATCAAACCATTTCTTAAAGAATATTGCTGAGACCAAACCAACAGAAAATCCATTTTTATTTAAAATAAAAACGCCGAATAACCGGCTTAATTACATTAAGTCAGGAGCGGCTCTAAAAAATTTTCTTCAAATGAAGAAAGCAAAAATTAAAAATGGATAGCAATAATTTAACTCATACGGCAAGCACCAAACCACTATCAACACCAACTACCTCTTCAACATCTTCAACAATAACTTATTCCAACGCCGTAACCAACTTTAACTTCCCCTCCAAGCAACAAGCAGTCGTTTTGTCATCTGTACCAGACATAAAAATACATGAATACGTAACAGCGATAGGAAATTTAGTACAACCAAAAAATATCACCTTCGCGTCCAAAATCTCAAACAACCGAGTATGCATCTATCTTAGTAACACCACAATCGTAGAAAATTTACTACATAATCACAAATCCGTTACAATACAAGGAAACGACATAGAGATCAGAAGATTAATTACTCCTGCAAGCCGATTAGTGATGGTGTCTGTCCCATTATTCCAAATACTGTAATCGAAGAAGAGCTAAAAAAATTGGAGCTTACTGCAGTGCCTAAAATAACATTTTAAAAAGTTGGCATGCCTGAATCTGAATACAGTCATATATTGAGCTTTAGGCGTCAAGTATTTGTTGCTCCAACAATTAATAATTCTATCCCAAATTCACTTCTAATATCTCACGACAATACCCCTTATAGAATCTATCTTTCCTTAGATGTTCTAAATTGCTCTAAATGTAATACCACAGGGCATAAAGATGAAAACTGCACTACTGAATCAATTAATGGACAAAATCTTGACTAGGTATCTCAACTTATGAATGTTAATATTTCTGAAACAGAAAATTATCCAGTAAATCAAAAATCCATTACATCAGAGTCTCCAACTGCTCATCAACCCAGTACTCCTCCTACTTCTATAACCAGCCCACCACCAAGTACCTCCTACAACTCACAAAACCTATCTGAATCATCATCTAATACTACCAACACAGTAGCAAATACTTCTATCAAAAGACAAATTTGAACATCTCCTGAAATAATAGAGGCAGAAAATCAAAAAATAATATTTCCAGCTCCAAAGCAATCTGCACCTAAAAGAATAAAAAAAAAGCATTTAACATCGAAACCTCAATGAAACCTATAGAAGCCGTTTTATCGTCAGTCACTACTTCTTACCCACTAAAATATACAGAACTATGTGACTATATTACAAATGCTATAGGCTCAAAATTGCCTGAAAAAATAGCAAAGGATTAAACTAATGACCTAGAAGGACTTAGCGCTGAATTGCAAATGGTGCACGCAAACGCAAAAGACCGACGCCTTAAAAACAACATTTCAAGGATGTTAAAAAAGATAAACGGAACAGACAACTACTCTTCTGTTACTGAGGAAGAAAGCGACTGTAACCCTATTCAATAACAAATTCATAGTTCAATGGAATTTAAATGGCTTCAACAGCCATATCGAAAACTTAAAAATACTAATCAATGAATTATCACCTTTAGTAATATGTTTACAAGAAACGCGACTTTCTAATAATAAAGTAAACTTAAAAAACTATACATCTTAAAAAATAGTTCGAATGAACCTAACTTACCTTAGTACAAATATGCACAAAAAAAAAGTTACAGCCCTTTGAAGTTACAAAATGAAAATAGATTTTCTCGAATATATCGAAAACTATTAGAGATTTTTTATTGAAAATGGGCACCAGGCATTCTTATGGCAGGAACATCTTAAAGAAAAATTATAGTGAAATTTGTGCACCCCCTAAAAATTTTATGGGGTTTTGTTCCCTTAAACCCCCCCAAACGTTTGTGTACGTACCAATTAATTTATTGTTGTGGTACTATTAGTTAAATTCAATATTTTCAAAACTTTTTTACCTCTCAGTATTTTTTCGATAAGGCAGTTTTTATCGAGATGTGGCTTCTTTTTTAATACGTTTACATACAAAATGTATGGGGGTTTTGTGCCTTTAAACCCCCCAAATGTTTGTGTACGTTCCAATTAAACTATTACTGCGGTACCATTAGTTAAACAAAGTCTTTTTAAAACTTTTTTGCCTCTTTGTATTTTTTAGATAAGGCAACTTTTATCGAGATGTGGCTTCTTTTTTAATATGGTTCAAAATATACCTAAAAATGTAAATCATAAATAAATTTTCATATTATTACCAAGTGTCCATAATCGTACTTAACCATATACAAATATGTGGTGGATTTGACAAATATTCAAAATATCTCGATCAAAACTGATTTTTCGAAAAAGTACTAAGAGGCAAAAAAGTTTTTAAAACATTGTGGTTAACTGATGGTACTATAATAATAATTAAATTGGAACGTATACAAAAGTTTGGGGGGGTTTAAAGGAACAAAATCCCCATAAAATTTTTGAGGGGATTCCAAATTCCACTATAATTTTTTCTTAAGATACTACTGCCATAAGAAGGCCACATGTCCATTTTCAATAAAAAAGCTCTAATAGTTTTCGATATATTGGGAAAATCGGTTTTCATTTTGTAACTTCAAAGGGCTGTAACTTTTTTTATGTGCACATTTGTACTAAGGTAAGTTAGGTTCAATCGAACTATTTTTGTTTCCAGAATATGTGAATAAATTTATGACCTGTATTTTTGTTACACCCTGTATATCTACCACATCCAGACGAATCCATACTCCTAGAACTACAAAAAGTGATCAAATTCCATCTCCTAAATTAATTCTGGCTGACACAAACTGTCATAACGAATCTTGGGGATCTGAAAAAACTGACAAAAATGGCAAAACTCTATTGGAAATAATTAACAACCTCAAACTAGTACTATTAAATACGGGAATGCCTACCCGTTTCAACGCATACAATGGCACGTTTTCAACCATTGATTTATCCCTCAGCGATTCAACTTTAGCACCACTACTTGACACTTCACACTTATATGACAGCGACCATCTACCAATTTTAATCACTCATATTAAAGACGTAAACATTAATACAAAACCATATGAAACATGGAAATTAAAGTCAGCAGATTGGGAAAAGTGCATTAGTTTAGTAACTGCACGAATGGAAGACTTCAAAATATTAGAAGATGTAGACACAACAATAACAAATTTTAATAATGTTATAGTTGATTCAGCAAGAGAAGCGATTGGAAAAACTAAAGCTACCACTAAAACACCCATACCATGGTGGAATATCGAAATAGAGACTTCTTTGAACCAAACAAAACACTCATTTAATATATTGAAAAGACACTATTCCGAAGCCAACTTAGCTAGATTTAGAGCCTTAAGAGCCAGATCCAGATTTCTAATCAAAAAATCTAAGAAAGAAAGCTGGGCCAATTATGTCTCGTCAATAAATTCATCTACACCAGTAAGTGATATATGGCAGAAAATCAGGAAAATAAAAGGCTCAACCAAAGTTAATCATATCGACACCATTACTACAAATAACTTAATTACTTCAAATAAACTAGAAATTGTAGAAATCTTAGCGGATCACTATCAATTACATTCGAGCAATGACCAATATAACTCTATTATCTTAAAACACAAAGAAAAATCCGAATTGTCACAAATCGAAATAGAAGATATTTTGTGCCCTCTCAATATGCCTATTACACTAGACGAGCCTAACGAAAGCCTAAGTATTGCTAAAAAAACTTCTCCAGGACCTGATGACATTCCAACTATATTTATTGAGAAATTACCGGAATCGGCAAAGAAAATTTTAGTCGACATCTTTAACAATATTTACACAAATAAAAAGTTCCCTTCAATATGGCATCAAGCAATTATAATTCCATTTTTAAAAATGAATAAGCCAAAAAACTTACCATCCTCATATCGTCAAATATCGCTCACCAGTAATATATGCAAAGCAATGGAGAGAATATTAAGTAAAAGACTGAAATGGCACTTGGAAAACAGAAACCTTTTTACTCCAATACAAAGCGGATACCGTTCAGACAGATCGACAACTAGCACTAGACAGATCGAAAACTGTCGCACTAGAATCCGAAATTCATAAAGCATTCACAAAACAACAAAAAGTAATCGCAATATTTTTTGACATTAAAAAGCTTTCGACACGACATGAACGCATTATATTCTGAAAATGATGAAAAACTGGAAAATAGATGGTAAGTTACTCGCTTTTACCAAAATTTTTCTTCAAAACAAGTCCATACAAATAAAAACCAATGGATTCATATCAACATCGAAATCACTCCATAATGGAATTCCTCAAGGATCGGCCTTAAGCCCAATATTATTCTTAATCGCAATTAATAATATAACAAACTACATTGAGCTTCCTGTAAAAGCTAATATTTATGCTGATGATCTAGTAATATATGTCAAAAGTAAAAATATAGATTTAGCTAGGCAAATTCTACAAAGAACATTAAACAGCATGGAAAAGTGGTCTTTAGAGACTGGTTTAACATTTTCAACTGAGAAGTCTAAAGTAATAATCTTTGACAAAAGAAGAGAGGAATACAACTTAAACCTGTGTGTAAATGGATATTCTCTGAAACAAGTCCGTGAAATCAAATTTTTAGGTATAGTATTTGACTCACAACTCACATGGACTTCACATATCAACAATTTAATTCAATCCTGTCAACAACGAATAAATTTACTAAGAGTGTTATCCAATCATAAATGGGGTTCAGACACTACAATTTTCCTAAAGCTATATCAAACATTAATAAGAAGCAAGCTCGACTACGCATGCATGTGTTATGAAACAGCAAACAAAAATCAACTAAAAAAACTGGATATCATTCAAACCACATCTCTACGACTAATCTTTGGAGCCTTTAGAACTACTCCAATAAGAAGCCTTCAAGTTCTAGCAGGAGAAATAATATTATACCTCAGAAGACAATACCTGTCACTATGCTACACTTCAAAAGTCCTAAGCGCAAAAGAAAATACCTTTAGTATCGGAAGACCCACCAGAACAATACACAAATTACACCACCAAGGCAATACCATTTTTCGAACGCATTGAACGATTACCTTATAGCATCAATCAAAACACCTTAGTATCCATAAAATAATATCAGACACCCCCTGGACAGTTTCTTTACCAACAGTAGACCTCTCCTTACATAATTCTAACAAACATTCACACACCTCTGCTGAGATCAGGCTGCAATATCATACAAATTTACTCAAATACTCTTCTTACAAACTTTTCTTTACCGATGCCTCCAAAAGTTGCAACGGAATAGCTGCTGCTACTGTATCAGAAAACGTAATTTCCGCCACTAGATTATCTGATGGCTGCAGTATTTATACCGCAGAACTTCAAGGAATACTTGACGCACTAAATCATTGTAAAAATACAAATTAAAATCAAATACTAATATTATCAGATTCACTAAGTTCTTTACAAGCCATCAAACATGTTTATTCTACCCACATCAATATATTTCTAATTAAAGACGCGTTGCATCAGCTCCAATTTTCTGGGAAAACCATCTCATTTATGTGGGTACCATCCCATGTAGGAATAACTGGCAATGAGTTAGCAGACAAAACAGCGTTCGAAGCGATAAACAATGTGAACATTCCGACTACAGCAGGCATACCAATCTCTGACACTAAACCTTTATTCAAGACTCATGTAAACAAAATCTGGCAAGAAATATTGGATCAAACAAACACAAAACCATTAAACCGGACGTATCTTCAAAAAATCTTCCTATGCCACCAAAAAGAAAAGACCAGGTAATTATCAGCAGACTCCGGCTTGGACACACACGACTTACCCACTGCTACGTAATCTCCAAAGAACCGCCACCAATGTGCCAAAGATGCCAAACACCTCTCACAGAAAGAATCTCACAGAATACACTTCAGCGAAAATATAAAACAAAACAGCCTGAAAGAAGCACTGGTCACAAAATTCAATGAAGTTCTATCTTTTGTAAATCATTGTAAACTGTATAACAAATTATGATTCATTTTTTTTTCTATGTAAACTCTAAATAATTTCCATATTTTTGTCATTCATAATATATTCTAAAAATGTATCTTTTGCTCTGTCTATTTTGTATTATAAATGTACCGCTAATAACCCAAGTGGTTGATGTGGATAAATAAAAATAAAAAAAACTCTCATTTTGAAGGATTTCTATGCTTTTTCAGTGAAATCGTGGCACTTTTCCATATAATTTACCTTCTACACCTTTAAATATTTAAAATCAAATAGCGATCTTACATTGTTGATATTATTGTTTATAAGTAAAAATAACGTTTAATCCTTTGCATATTCTGTTTATTACATACTGTGATCACCAAATTATCAAAAGCAATTGTTTGTATTAAAGAGTGTCACGAAAAAGGTTTTTATTTTTGCTAGTTTCTCTGGTCTATTATACATAACATAACATTATATTCCAGCTGATTTTCTAGCCGCATAAACCAGTTATAATGTGCCAATCGCTAAAAAACGACTCACAAACACAAAACATTCAGTCAAACACTTTCTTCATTTTTCGTATTCTTCAGTACGCGTCTTCACGTCGACTTCTGTATGAGCTTTCGTAACGTTCGGTTGTGTGACAGTTCAGTGTGGAAGTGATAATTCAAAAAAAACGCAGGCGGCAAAAACAAAATAGGAACTACATAATAGAGGTAACTAACAAATTTCCTATCTGTTGAATTCCTAAATTTCCTGTACTTTCTTTGAATAAAATAAATTATACATTATCTAGTTAGGTAAAAAAGAGACAGCTTTGCATTACACGGTTAATTATGGGGGATACTACCGGGGGGGCTAACCCCCCCGGTGATGAGGAGATGTTAGATAATATAGAAAACACTGAAAATAATAGTAGTTTAAAGAATACACCATTACTTGATAGCAATGCTAATTCAATCACTAATAATAACAATGAAATAAAAAAAGGAAAAAAACATTTCTATTATCAGTACACTGATACCGGTCCCTTTGAGGTATTTATGGAGTCAAAAGGCGATAACGTCGGTAATTATAGTTTTTTGAAATTAGCAAAATACATAAATGACAAAAAAATCGAGAATGTACTTAAACTTAGCAAAAAAGGAAAAAACCGAATTAGCGTTGCTTTCAAGAAATGGGAGGATGCTAATAAATTTGTTTTAAATGACGTGGTCAGAAATGATGGATATGAATTGTTTATTCCGGCAAATAACGTAACATGTAGGGGAGTCGTTAATAATGTAGATACTAGTATATCGGATGCAGATCTAATCAAATTTTCGGGATTGGCTTCGGCCAACATTAAAGTACTAGAAATAAGACGATTTAAACGGAAGTCTAAATATGACACGGAGAAATATATTGATACAGAAACGGTCGCATTTACCTTTTCGGGAAAAGTAATCCCGAAGGAAGTGAATATATATGGGATCCCTTTTAGGGTAAAACCATACATGATACCAGTGGTTCAATGTTATCGGTGTTTTCTTTTTGGACACACAAAAAATCTTTGTAGAGGGGGAGAAAAATGCAAAAACTGCGCGGAAAAAATACATGAAGGGGATTGTTCGATGAAATGTTTACATTGTAATAGCAGCTTTCATATAAGTACCTATGAGGAGTGTCCAGAGTATGTGAGACAGCGGAATATTAAGGCTGTCATGTCTCTGGACAATCTTTCATACTACGAGGCATGCGAGAGATTTCCTTATGTTTCTACTAGAAAATCGCAAGAGAATAATATATTCAGAATGAGCCAGGAGGAATTCCCAACATTACATAAAACTCAAACAAATAATTTAGAGACAATTCCCATCAATATGCGATGGATAGAAAATGTAAAGAGTAACCCTGAACACCTGTTTAGTAGAAAAATTGAGAATAACTCAAACAAAAATAAAAGAAAGGCTAATGAAACAAATAAGACATACAATAAAGAAGTACACAATCAATATTTATTATCTCCAAATGGGAGAAGCGAAGAGAGAGCTCGTGCAGTAAACAATGAGACTCCTGGATGTTCCCGTACAGAGCAACTAGAGAGGGACACAGAAAAAACACTGAATGCGATATTAAAAAAACTAGATTGGAAACATAAGGAACATATAATCAATTACTTGAACCAGCTATTTATACATGAAAGCTCATCGAACCAAAAGTTGCTAGATTTAGATGGATATCAAGAATCCACTTATTATCCAATGGAACATAAAAAGTTTAAGCAGTAACTATAACAGTCTGAAATATTTCATAAGCGAACATAGACCCAAATTAATTCTATTAAATGAAACTTGGCTAAAAAATAATCATCACTTCTATCTAAGAGGATATGAAATACATAGGTTGGATCGAGGGGATGGTTATGGTGGCCTAGCTACTGTGGTTCATAATAGTCTGGATCACAAAATAGTATATAGGTATAATAATAATGTTAGTAAAATTCAAATTTTAGCAATAAAAATAATAGATTGGGACATTACAGTTATTAACATTTATATCCATCCTAGGGCAAAAATAAATTTAAATAGTTGGGTTGGACGCATAAATAAAATCAGGGGAAATAAAATTTTAATGGGGGATATGAATGCACATAATGCACTTTGGGGAAGTCAAGTGTCTGTTAATGTTAATGGAAGAATAATTGCTGAATCCTTAGAGGATTTGGATCTAGTTTGCTGCAATGATGGGAGACCCACGCGGATTACCCTACCTGGACAGAATGCCTCAGCGGTAGACCTAACACTAATTTCCTCGGAAATTGCAAATATATGCCAATGGGATGTGTTAGAGGATTCTGGAGGCAGTGATCATTTTCCAACTTCTTGCAAAATCGCAATTGTAAATGAAAATATAGTAACACAAAAAAGTCATAAAAGAAATACAAAGAATGTCAATTGGGAGAATTATGCTTCAAAAATGGAAGACTTGATGAAGAATGGGTGTGAAGACTATAATTCATTTACACAAATTATGGAAATGGTGAGTGATGAGGAAATACCTCTCTTGAAAACAGAAAAATCTATAAGAAAAAAGAAAAGCCTTCCCTGGTGGGATAAGGAATGCTCTAATTTAATAAAAACAAGAAAAGAAAAAATTAAAAAATATAAGGAAGAAGCAAGCAATGAAAATTATATTGAAATCAAAAAAATATTTGCATACAGTAAAAAAATATTTAAAACAAAAAAAAGAAATAGCTTCAAAAGCTTTTGCAATGGATTGACAAGGGACACTCCTCTATCTGAAATATGGCGAACAGTTAAGCTATTCTCCACATATCAAAATGCTGTAATCCCTGCTAAACTTCCCAACAAAAACATAGCTCAGAACATATTAAATAATTTGGCAATTGACATAACAGATCCTGAGTTCATGGTTACCCTAACTAACGAGGATGTGGAGGACATTTCAAGGCAAGAAATAATAAGTGTCATAAATAAAAAGGATAAGGCTACTGGCTTAGATCTTGTAACATATAGCATGATAAACAGACTTCCCCTGGTGGCGCTAGATACATTGTCAAAAATATTTAATCAAATAGTTAAAAGAAACACAGGTTTTCCACAAGAATGGAAAAACACCCTTGTCATTCCCTTTTTAAAACCCAATAGAGACCCTTTATGTGAGGATAATTATAGAAACATAGCTCTAGAGTCATGTGTAGGCAAAATTTTGCAAAATATAATTAAATTAAGAATAGAACAAATAACGGAAAAAAAATCGATACTAAGCCCTAAGCAGTTAGGTTTCAGAAGAAACAAAGGGTGCAACGATAACTTAGCTTTAACAATCAATTATATTAGAACTGGATTTAGTAAAAATTTAAATACAATTGGAATTTTTTTGGATATCAGTAGGGCATATGATACAGTCAATATATATTTGCTATATAAATACTTATTAAAGTATGACATCCCAATAACTTATGCAAACTTGATCTTGCAATTTTTGCTCAACAGAAATATCTACGTTAAAGACAAATCAAATAATATATTAGGCCCAATGCAAGCATCCACTGGATTGCCTCAAGGGTCTCCACTCAGTCCAATATTATTTAATCTCTATACTAGATCCCTACATGATTTAATAAACCATGAGATGGAGTGTTTTCAATATGCAGATGATTTTGTAATTCTGGTGCAAGGATCTGATATATACAAGCTAATTAATTCCTTAAATACCCATATAATAAATTTACAGGAGTGGTTTGAGAAACACAACTTTAAAATTTCAGCACACAAATCAAAAGCAATAATATTTAGAAAAAGAAGTCAGGCTTATAACTTCCCACATTTGATATATCAAAATATGGAAATTCCATGGAAAAATGAAATAAAGTATCTGGGATTTCATTTACAGTGCAATTTGAATATGACAATTCAAATTAACGACATGATAACTAAAGCAAACAAAGGAATAAATGTCATGAGAGCAATTTGTGGTACAAAATGGGGAGCTGACCCGAACATTCTTTTGAGTTTATACAAAGGAATAGTTAGATCTCATTTAGATTACGCAGCCAATCTTTTAAACCCCTGCAGTAAAAGTTTGATGATGAGGTTGGAACAAGTACAGAATGTTGCCTTGAGAATCGTAACGGGTTGTCTACGTTCTACACCCATCTTAATATTGCAAGCAGAATGTTCAGTAACAACGTTACAAGTTAGAAGGGAGATACTAGCACATAAATATATACTCAAACAAATGCCGGAAAAAAACAATATCATAGTAAAGAGTCTAAATAAGCTAAACGAAGCAATAAATGCAAACAATAGATTCTGGAGGAACAAGGTCATACCTGATTACTCACTAGCATATACAAATATACTCAAAAAAACAAAAAACATAATTAGATATAAAATCAATCCTATATATGAGGTAGAAAGAAAAACTCTTCTATACCCCATTACAATTAAAAGTCTAGAATTTGAAAAATATGAAATTGAATCGAACGAAAGGTTCATAGCTAAATATGGTGGAATATATAATAATCATACCCACGTATATACAGATGGATCAATAGACCCACAAACAAATCAATCGGGATTTGGAATTTACATCCCAAGCATCAATTATAAATATTCGTCACGACTCCATAACTACACACAAATCTGCACAACTGAAATAATAGCGGTATACAAAGCCATGTCGGTATGTATTGAAAAGGAAATCATGAAAGCAGTGATCTTTGTAGATTCAAAAAGTGCCTTATCCAAAATATCTAGTCACAAATGGGACCAAATGGATTATGTAACTATAATGACCAAAAAACTACTGGTAGATGCAAATAATATGGGATTTTCAATAGGATTAGAATGGGTACCGGGACATCAGGGGATTAAAGGCAACGAGGTGGCAGATAGCTTGGCCAATATTGGGAGAGAATTAAGAGTACCATATGATGTAAAAAACATCAGCACAGATATCTTTTGTGTTACAAAAAAGAACATCTTGACTCAATTTTACAATAACTGGTATTCCCAAATTAAAGGTAAATATCCGGACTATTATGGACTGCAGGATAGTTTCCCTATAAAACCTTGGTATAACAAATGTGGATATTTGGGTAGGAACAATATTACTAACCTTAATCGTTTACGAAGTGGACATTGCAAAACTCCTTGTTATCTCCACAAAATAGGCAAAACGGAAACACCGATATGCGAATGCGGTACTATGGGAACATTGGTACACATCATCTTTGAGTGCCCCATAAATAAACATAAAGATATGGATTTGTATCTAGAACTAATAAAAGCTGGAATAGACAGTCCAATATCTTTACAGAGCATTTTATATAAACCCTCGAATAAAGTTATTAAGATAATCAATAAATTTATCAAATTTTTTCAAGTAGATCTATAGAATTTTGAAAAAATAATAATAATAACAATAACAATAAATAAATACTTCAGAAAATACAGGGAATCTCCTAAAATGTCAAAAATTATATTTGTATCCTTAAAATCCTTAATCCTAACCGAAGGTAGCCAGCCCTAAACCTATGTGAAAATGTTTGGAAGCTACCCCCAAACGAGAAAAGTCTTAAGTTAACCTTAAATGTTGTAACACTTTTCCCCCTCTAGCTACAGAAAAACAAGAAGAAGGACAAGGACCACATAGGACCAAAAAAAAAAAATAGATCTGAAGTTGACAGGACACCTGGTTGTGCATTGCCTTGAGCAAGACGCGCATAACCAATAACATGTACTGGGTAAATGATTAAAAAAAAATCGAAACCCAAAAAAAAAGGAAGAAGAAGAAGAAGCGTCTTCACGTCTCCTTTTTTCATTCGCGACGATTTTAGTGCAAATCATTACAGTAAATTAATACGGTAAATAGTTTAAATTGAAGAACTTTTGTAGTTTATTCCAAAATGATTATACATTCAATTCAGCAGTGCCTGTTCCTGTTGTGTTATAAAAAATTCTCGTGTGTTTTTCGGTTTTGATTTGTGAGCAAGACTTGCAGACTTTTCGGTATGATTGCAGACTTTTGGTAAGTCTTTGTTTTATATAATATTCTTATTGGATTTGTGTATACGTATAGTACCTAGCTGTAGTGTTTTTATTATACATTTGATTAGACTGTAATTATGTACAATTATTGCAATATTTAGATTTATTATACTTGAAAATTTAATATTCTTGGCAAAAATGACATATAATAATTTGCTGTTTTTATAATCATAAATAGTAGATTCCATTTTTATCAATTAGTATTTTCTTCTACTCTCTTACTTTAATAATAAACTGCTCGTCAAAAGTTAGGGATATAGAAAATTATGCTCAATTTCATAGATGATTTTTTCGTGAACAGATTAACGGATTTCGCTAATGTTTTCTTTATTATTTCAGATTTTTCTTTAGTATTTACACAGTTGTGCAAAGGTTTACTCAAACTTCTTTTTTGTACTTATACCGGGTGGAAGAAAAGAAATGTTTTTCTTATGTTAAGTTTGTGACACCCTGTAGGGAGGACGAGGTACTATGTTAGTATACATCGGAATCGTATTGTAGTCTTATGTTTTGTGAGCATTTTGTTTTTTGAATGTCCCTGATATCTTGAGAAATGAAGAAAATAGGTGGTTTTACTCTTTAACATGTGTTTTAACTGAAACACAACTAAATTAACAATAAAAAATAACAGTAAACAAAACTTTAAAAGCAGAAAGGTACATAAGATAAACAGTTCTTATCGACACGTATGAGTTATTTGTCGACCAGATAATCGGTATGCACAGCGCAACATAAGAGAGACAAGATTGTTTAATGGAGGCTCTGTGATGTTTTGGGGTATAATTTTCTCGAGAATAAGTACGGATTGGGCGTCTACGCTCTTTAAATAGCGAGAGGTACATTACACATATTTTTTTCTTTAAACACTCTCTTCCTTTCGCACTATATTTATGTAGAAAATAATTTCATCTTAGTGGTATGATAAGACATGGCCTCCTCACGTATCGCATGTCATAAGTTAAAACACATATTAAAGAGTAAAACCGTCTAGTTTTTTGTTATTAAATATATCAGAGAAATTTAAAAAATAAAATATTCGCAAAATATGAGACTACAACATAATATCGACGTATCCCAATCTTTGTGCCTTTTCCTCCCTACAAGGTGTCTCAAACTTAACATAAGAAACACATTTATTTTTTTCCACCCGGTATAAGTAAAAAAAACAAGTTTAAGTAAACGTTTGCACAACTGTGTAAATACCTACTAAAGAAAAATCTAAAATAATAAAAAAAATTAGCGGAATCCGTTAATCTGTTCACGAAAAAATCAACTATGAAAATGAGCATATTGTCTATATCCCTAACTTTTGACGAGCAGTTTATATGTATAATATCAATAATTATAATTTCAATGTCTGTATGGGTTTCACTCTGATACAGATTATTACGATACAGATTTTTAACCAATAGAATCGCGAGAAGACTTTCTGTCTCGAATGTTGCACATGCGCAATGAACAATATCAAGTAAAATTTCATACGCTTGACATTTTAAAATATTATGTAAACAAACTGAAAAATTTTAATAATTCTATTTAAGAATTTGTCTGAAGACGATAAGGATATCGAAACTTTAACCTCCATTAATTTTAATTGTAACTAAATTGTAATATTCAAAATATACAGGGTGTAACAAAAATGCAGGTCATAATTTAAATCACATATTGTGAGACCAAAAATAGTTCGATTGAAGCTAACTTACCTTAGTACAAATGTGCACATAAAAAAAGTTACTGCCCTTTGATGTTACAAAATGAAAATGGATTTTTTTCAATACATCGAAAACTATTAGAAATTTGTTACTGAAAATGGACATGTGGCATTCGTATTACAGGAATATTGTAAAAAAATAACAGTGAAATTTGTACACCCCATAAAAAATGTACGGGGTTTTGTTCCCTAAAACCCCCCCAAACTTTTGCGTACGTTCCAATTAAATTATTATTCTGGTATCATTAGTTAAACACAATGTAAAACTTTTTTGCCTCTTAGTATTTTTTCGATAATCCAGTTTTTATCGAGATGCGGCTTCTTTTTAACATGTTTACATAAAGAATTTATGGAGGTTTTTTTCCCTTTAAACCCACCAAATATTTGTGTACGTTCCCATTAAACTATTATTGTGGTACAATTAGTTAAACACTGTGTTTTTTTGAAAAGTTTTTTGCCTCTTAGTATTATGTCGATAAGCCACCTTTTATGGAGATGTACAGCTGATTCCTAAAAAAACTGATACGACTCTTAGTAAGATTTGATCATGTTGAGCAGTGTATTTGATTGGTTTGACATTATATTATATTTATTATGACAGACAAATTATAAAATAAACAAAAAACTGATTACATATATCTGTGGGTTGGTTCTAAAAGGGCCAATGTCAAATTTTTGTTTTTTTTGTACAGCTTTCTTTTGAATTTAATATTGACCAAACAAAATGCAAAAAATTGACTCTGGCCCTTTTACCATTAAGCCACATTATGTGACTTGGTGTTAAAATGGCCAATTTCAATTTTTAAGATTTTGTTTGGTATTAAATTCAAAGGAGTTGTTTTGAATTTAAATGAAATAAAAACACATTTAAACAAAAAATTTAAACAAAAAACACATCAATGAGTGTTGTTTGTTTCGTTAATTTATTGACTAGGTAATATGAGATCTGGTCTATTATGTGCCACTGTTTGGTCTGTGAGCACAGTGCGGTCCCAGTATCGCTTATAGTTGCCATTCTCAAGCATACTCTCAGGAACGCATTGATAATATGGGAGATGGTCCGTTTGGAGAAGTCCCGGTTTTATAGCTATCTCTTGATGAAGGATCCTTCCTACTGAGTCATGCGGTTCCTTGTATTCAGTTGCAGCAAGTGCCTGGCAACCCCGGTAATATGTTGGATGGTTTTTTGGGCTTGACATCCATATCGGCATCTGTCGTTTTGAACCTGCGGGTCTATGATGATATATTTCAGGTAATTTCTGGTTGGTATAACCTGATCCTGAATGGCCAGTAATGAACCTTCCTATAGGGTTGTTGTTAGTATTTTTATTATTATTGGAATAAAACAAACGACTTAACTCAACAATATATTAAAGCAAGCATTGTAACCAAATTAAAAGATAACTGGGCACTATCACAGGCAGCAAAACATTTTAACATAAGCAGAACCACAGTTTTTCTATTAATAAAAAATGAAGGGAACAAGAAACTCTCGAAAGAAAGCGAGGGTCTGGAAAACCAAAAATATCTACCGCTCATGAAGATCGTACGCTTTTGGAGAGATTAGAAGGAAATTCTTATGAAGATGCGAAAACTGCAAAAATTTGTCACAGTTTGGAAGACCAAAACTATACTAAATTTAGGTATATAAAAATAAAATTAATATTTTGTAATATCTTCATCAGCATTGATATCAGCTTGTAGTCTTCGGTCCATCTGCGTGAAAGGAACTATGAAATTGTCTTCTTCAGCGAGCTCTCCCCAAACCTGTTGTATACCGTGCCACAGCTCTTCAGCATTTTGAGGTAAAAAATTACGCCGATACAACCGTTTTACAAGAACGCCCCAGACATTCTCGATTGGGTTTAAATCTGGACTGTAGCTGGGCCATGGTAAGGTTTCGATGTTGTTATTCTGGAGCCACTGGTTTATAATATTTGCAGTGTGAACAGGACAATTATCTTGTTGGAGGATAAAATTATTTTCTGGATACAACTGTTCTACACTGGGAAACATGATGTTTTCTAGAATATTTAGATAAGTCTTCCCAACAAACCTGCCATCAATACGCCATACAATTCCCATTCCTCTAGATGAAATCCATCCCCATACGTTGACGCCAAAATGACCAGCTGCTCGATATCTATCAATATATAGAGGATTAAATCTATTATTATCTGGTTTATACACCCCCATTTTGCCCTTTTTAGAAGATTGAAAAATTTTCTCATCTGTAAATATTACCCTGTCCCAAAAATCTTGATTTTGTATCTGATGGTTTAATTAAAGCAAATATAAGTCTTGATTGCTTTTGTTCTGGTGTAAAAGCTTGTTTTTTGCTGCAGTTCGGTACCTAAGACGCGATGCTTTAATTCTGCGCCAAGTTGTTGTCTTTCTTCCCGGAAACTGTGACATAATTCTTGCAGTTTTCGCATCTTCAAAAGGATTCTCTTCTAATCTCTCCAAAAGCGTACGATCTTCATGAGCGGTAGATATTTTTGGTCTTCCAGAACCTTGTTTTCTTTCGAGAGTTTCTTGTTCTCTCCATCTTGTATTAATAATAAAAACTGTTGTTCTGCTTACGTTAAAATGGTTCGCTACGGCAGATAGTGACCAACCATCTTCTAATTTCGTTACAATTCTTGCTTTTAGTTGTTTGCTAGCATGTGGAGCCATTTTTTGAGGTTGAACAGAATAAGTTATCTGACAAATTTTAAGATTTGGCAGTGACAGTGACAGAATGTAAATAAAAGTATTTATCCTTCAAAATACACTGCTCAATTTTCTACAAAATACGCTTCAAGAGCCGTATCAGTTTTTTTTTGGAACCAGCTGTATCTTCTTTTTTAATATGTTTCAAAATATACCTAAAAATGTAAATTATAAATCAATTTTCAGATTATTAACAGGTCTCTATAATCGTACTTAACCATACACAAATCATAAACACTGGCTAATCGCAAAAGACAAATCATAAACACTGGCTAAAGTAGTGAGACGCAAAAACGTTTTGAAAACATTGTGTTTAACTAATGGTACCATACCACAATAATAATTTAATTGGAACTTACACAAAAGTTTCTGGGGGTTTAAGGGAAGAAATCCCCCATACAATTTTTATTGGGTGCACAAATTTCACTATAATCTAATTTTAAGATGTTCCTGCCATAAGAATACTACATGTCCATTTTCAATAAAAAATTTATAATAGTTTACGATATATTAAAAACAATTGATTTTTATTTTGTAACTTCAAAGAGCTGTAACTTTTTTATGTGCACATTTGTACTGAGATAAGTGAGGTTCAATCGAACTATTTTTGATCCCAGAACATGTGATTTAATTTATGACCTGAATTTTTGTTACACCCTGTATATGTATTAACAAAATAATGTTGACTATGGACCCGTTGTTGGTGACTACCTGCCATCTTTTTGATAACTTTATATACATATTCCATCTCATGGTCCTTGTGGTGGAAGTCTACAATAATTCTGATATATCAAGGAACATCAACGATGTTCCTGAACACTTTATTCTGGAATCTCTGGATGATCTAGTTATTACTTGAATTGACACAGATCCAGGGTTAGCAACCATACGTCCATACTGATCTCAGTATTTGTGTATATATCAGTTGTTTGTTATGTATGGACAATGCTAAGTTTCTTCCCATCAGCCAGTACATTTTTTAGTAACGGATACCTAGTTCTTCCCTTTTCTTTTTAGTATGGACTTTCCACCAAAGTGATACATAAGTATTTTTCGGAAGATGCATATGATATTTGGGCATCATTTATTCTAATTGGAATATTTTGGATTTTTTTCTTTGTAAAATTAACGTGAATTGATCATTCATTTAGTTTTATTTTCCATTTTTTAGTCCAACTATGGATTTTATTTATTCTGCTGCTTCTTTGCTGGTATCACCTACTGCTAGGATAGCAGTATCATCTGCAAATTTTGCTATAGTATAATTTCCTAGTTCCGGTATATCGTATTTGTATAACATAGAGGAGCGGGACTAATAGGCTTCCTTGAGGAACTCCTGCTTTAATTTCTTTTAGATCTGTGTACACGTATTCTTGCCTAATTCTGAAATATGTCATCTATCTTTTGTATGAATGCAAAATTTCAGAATATTGTTTAGGTATAAAAATCTTGAGTTTGTATATTTAACCTTCATGCCATACTTTGTCGAAGGCCTTAGCTACGTCTAATTATACTGTACAACAGACTATTCTTCTAATGATTTTTTAATTATGTTGGTAATTATGTTGGAAATTTAGCACAAGATATATCGATTTTGCATTGTGTCCAGGATGACGTCAGGAAAAAAGTCTATTATACAAAAATGGATGGAAATTCATAATTGTACTTAAAATGCATGCAAGTGCATAAAATGTATCCAAAAATGCATAAACATTGTAACATTTTTTTATATTATTTGATTAGTAAATAATTAATATACCTGTTGGATTAAATTTTAAACCCACTAGTACTCATTACGGGTACGCCTATGGCCGTTTCAGTAAATAACTACCCTTGGCTAAATTTATTATCATAACGGTACTGGCACATTTCGTTGTCGGTATGACAAACGCAAATAACTGAAGTAAAATTTAATAAAAAATTTTGGTCCTGGTAAAAGGTATATTATTTTAAAAAGCCCTATAAGGCTACAAACATCGAACAAAACGTTTTCGCTCTAAAAAGAGCATCATCAGTGTTGCCTAAAATAAGTATAACCATATTAATTATCAAAATGTTAAACTTAAAATGATGACCAAGGTAGAAGCAAAGTTTGGTTATACTTACAAGAACATGGTGAGCCAACCAAAAAATACGAAGGTCAAAGCCTTTCAAAAATGGACTAAAATTCACATCAAAATGCTTACATAGCAAATTCCAAAGGATGGATATAATCCCTAAGGATACGGCCCTAGGAAAACATATGACTCCCACACGTTGTAAGTGGGTCAAAGGTAACAAATTAGGTCATTATGTTACAAGAGCTGACAGGCAACTAAGATGTGAGATATCAAAAGCGAATCTGTCTGATGTCAAGACAACAATTGTCAATGGAACTTGAAGTATCATGAAAAGTTGGTTACACAGCTACTAAATTTATAGTTGTTTATAGTACAAGCAATGATAACAGCTAACATCTTTCAAGTTTCACACATCTAGTAGTTATTCCATTCAGCCAACCTTTCATTCATCATTTGGTTTGTTTGGTTGCCTGGTCTCTGGAGTCCCCTCTCCCGTCTCCCGTTCCATCCCTCCTTGTGGAGTATTGGGCGCTTATGCGTTTCTTGGCCAAAAGTGTAAGATTGCTGTCTGGCCGGGACAGCGCATCTTCTTTTGTTTTTATTCTCTGGATAAATTGTGAACTAATTCCCTCCACTCTCTTCTATCTTTTGCTCTCTTTTTGACTTCGCCCCATCTTAGTCCAATTTTTTCGTGTTCTCTCGTTGTTGTTCTTTTCCAGCTGTTGTCTGGTCTGCCCCTCTTTCTTTTTCCCTCTGGTTGGTATTCAAGTGCTTGTCTTGCTATGCTGCTTTGGTCTTTCCTTAAAGTGTGGCCGATCCATTTCCATTTTTTTTCCTTGACTGTAGTAGATACGTTAGTTTGCTTTGTCCTTTCCCATAGTTCTGTATTAGTTATTTTATTTGGCCAGTATATTTTTAGGATTTTTCTTAGAGATTTGTTTACAAATGTTTGTAGTTTTTTAGTTGTATTTTCGTCCTGTTTCCATGTTTCTGCTCCATAGAGCAGTATACTTTTAATGCAACTGTTAAAGATTTTAATTTTTGTTATTTCCGATATTTCGTTTGTTTGCCAAATTTTATTTAAAGCGTTGAATGCGTGTTGCGCCTTTGTTATTCTCGTCTGTATATCCTTTTTACACCCCCCGCTCCTTTCCATGACAGATCCCAGATATGTGAACTTGTCTACCTCTTCTACTTCTTTACCGTTTATCATTATTTTATTATTTGGATGGTTATTATTTTTTAGAAGTTTAGTTTTTTCTGTGTTTAACTAATTTAATTAAATAAACACAATTTTTAATTTTCTCATATACTCAATAATCTTACTCAACACTTATCTTCATCTGACCCCACTTTAGTTGTAGCTTAGACACTTTCATCCAAGTTATTAATTTTTCTTTGCCCTAGATGTTATTTAACATAAAAGGACATAATAAAGAAATTTGGACTAAGCTTGTAATACAACCTTTTCAGTCTTGTCAATTTGTGTTGATGAACCCATCTATATTTTATTAACTGATAAATAAGATTTTGCATTTACAACTTTTTCAGCATTTGATATCACGAGCCCTATTTTGTCTCTAATTTTTCAGCCAGTCTCTCAGCCATCATTTGTGTTGGTTCACAAATATAAATTATCTAATTTCAAAACACAAACCATACATTACATTCTCTGTATGTTGTTTTGCCTACCTTTCTTCATCAATTTACGTTAACTTCATTGATGATTGTGGGTACTCAAATTCCCCCCTTCTATTTTACATCTAGATAATCTATTCTCACTAACTCTTTATTTTTATAATTCCAACACACTGATGTTAGCTGTTATCATTGCTTGTACTACTATAAATTTAGTAGCTGTGTAACCAACTTTTCATGATACTTCAAGTTCCATTGACAATTGTTGTCTTGACATCAGACAGATTCGCTTTTGATATCTCACATCTTAGTTGCCTGTCAGCTCTTGTAACATAATGACCTAATTTGTTACCTTTGACCCACTTACAACGTGTGGGAGTCATATGTTATCCTAGGGCCGTATCCTTAGGGATTATATCCATCCTTTGGAATTTACTATGTTAGCATTTTGATGTGACTTTTAGTCCATTTTTGAAAGGCTTTGACCTTCGTATTTTTTGGTTGGCTCACCATGTTCTTGTAAGTATAACCAAACTTTGCTTCTACCTTGGTCATCATTTTAAGTTTAACATTTTGATAATTAATATGGTTATACTTATTTTAGGCAACACTGATGATGCTCTTTTTAGAGCGAAAACGTTTTGTTCGATGTTTGTAGCCCTATAGGGCTTTTTAAAATAATATACCTTTTACCAGGACCAAAAGTTTTTATTAAATTTTACTTGTAATTAATGGTATACAGCCAGCTACAGGAAATTCTTCCTTGTGGATGCAAATAACTGAGTTTATTATTATAAACGGGACCATTTTTTTATTGCAGCTTTGCCGAAACACAATGTTTTGGAAATTAACCCAAAGTCTCTTATTTTATATATCTCCTGTTATTGTAATCTGTTAGTAAGAAAGGTACCGTTAAGAAACCTCCCAAAAAGTTACTGCTAGAGTTCCGTTAGGTATTACACTTTATTCAAAGCGCCATGGTATTGCCATGTTTTATGGTCACTTTCCGTTTCAGTAATATTTCAAAGGAATAACTTTCCCTTCTGAAAACCACTGTTAGGTCCCTTGACTTAATCTTTCGGCATCTTTATAAAATACCGCTACTTTACCTAAAAACTAAACTAGGTCGGTTCTTTTTTTGGAGGTCCATTTTTTTGAGTAGGGATATATTCTCACTTTTTTAGAGGGAAAGATCGCAAAAATTGCGAAGAGAAGGACTTGGCTGCTGAATAGCTTGAAGTGCAGACGTGTGTCTCTAGTACCTCATATCTTATCTACCATATACCTTATCTTTTTTTTTTTTGGGAGGTGAAAATCTTCTAAAGACCGTCTGGGAAGGCGTCCCAGGTGTGTTGGATTCAGTCCGCCACGCTTCACCGTACCGGATCGCCTACCAACTAAACTCACCTCCTCTTTCTCCAGCCGACGAGTCCGGGACCACTCTTAGCGAGTATATACACTGACCCGTCGACCTTACTCTTAACCCCCTGGCACATTTCGCGTGCGTTCCGCAGACTAAGTGACCCCCTAGTTGCCCCACCCCACACACACCTCGCAAAAGACCGGTCAGTGAAGACGACCGTCCCGTGCAACCCATGTGTGGGTGAGGCAACCGGGGTGCCCCCCATCCAGCATGAAACTAGCGAGAAGATACCAGTCGGCAATTACGAGTAACTCCAAGCATTCATGTTTTCATTCACTCACACTAACTCTCACACTCATACTGAAATAATGAAAAACGATTATAAAAAAAATTTTGTATGGATAAAATTATGGTACGATATTAAATAAAATAAATAAAATTAAAAGGTAAAATCGATAAAATATTTGTATAAATAAAATTAAATAAACAGATAAATAAAATAAAGTAAAATAACATGATAAAGCAGTCAGCGTAGGTTGGATGTAAAAGGTCCTCCCACCCTGGCTGCCCTCTACAACACAAACACGTTAAAATAAATAAAATAAATAATAAGGGTCATCCTGCTTGCACTCGCCTCTCTTTTTCCTCTTTGTGCTTCATTGTTTTTGTAACAAAGGCAATGACCAGGTCGAAGTCACTCTTGCTACTGATAGCTTTATCCATAAGCTCGTGAGGCTCGCCTAGAGGAGACCCCAGACCCAGCTGCAGCTCGGTACGCCCCGCACGGTATGCCGGGCATACGAATACGACATGTTGCGCGTCATCCACCACTCCACACTCGGGGCATATATCGTCCGCGGTCTTCTTTATACGATAGGTATATGATCTGAACGATCCATGTCCCGTCAAGAACTGTGTAAAGTAGTAATTGACGCGCCTGTGCCCGCACTCGTACCACCTTACTACATCCGGAATCAGAGATCTCGTCCAGGCTGCCTTTTCGACCTCGGCTGCCCATTCCCTCTGCCACAGCTCTAAACTTCTGTTTCGTTCTTGAGGTCCTGAACCAATTGCCCCGTTACCCCTCTGATACATTCGGACTCTTTCTCTGGCCAGAATGTGCACCGGCACAGAACCAGCCACAACCTGTAAGGCAATAGTTGATACGGTTCTGTACGCGCTGCACACCCTGATCAGAGGTTTTCTCTGTACTCTAAGAAGCATGTCTTTATATTTCTTCTTCTCCAGGGCCTCGTGCCATACTGTGGCCCCGTACAGTGCGATGGATAAAATTGATTGCAACATCACCGCTCTTTTATGAGATCCAGGACCCCCTATATTTGGCATTAACTTGTTTAACGTGGAGGTCCTTTCTTCCGCTTTCCGACATGCCTCTTGCACGTGTGGTCCGAATGTCCGTTTGTCATCAAAAGTAATTCCTAGATATTTAACTGTCTTCTGGGGTCTTATTTCGGAGCCTTTGTACTCAAATACTATATCTTTTCTATCTCTCGTTCCCCTGAAGATTATCGCTTGTGTTTTCTCTACTGCTAGCTTTAGGTCATTTCTTTCTATCCATTCCGCGGTTGTCTTGATTGATTTGTTTACTCTCTCTTTTATACCCCAATTCATGTCGTCTTCTACTAGTAAAGCCAGGTCGTCCGCGTATGCAATTGCTCTTACTCCTCTCATCTTATTTACTTCTAGTACCCCGTTGTATAGTATGTTCCATAGTGTGGGTCCCAGGACCGACCCTTGGGGTAGTCCCGCGGTCATTTCCAACTTCTTTTTTTTTATATGCATACGGTTCTCTCGGACAGATAGTCCTTTATTATGTTGGACACATAATCTGGAGCCCCAAATTCGACGATTCTGTCTACTATGAGGCCCCAGTTTGCTGAATTAAAAGCGTTTTTTATGTCCAACAGAACAAGGACCACCCATCTTTTTTTGCTTGCTCTAGCCGCGTCTCTTATCCAGGTCGCGGCATCGACGGTCGATCGACCTTTTCGAAATTCGTATTGTTGTTGTGATAATACTCTCTCATTTTCCAACATGCCTTCCAGCCTCTTCTTGATAAGTCCCTCGTAGAACTTACCAAGGCAGTCCAGGAGGCATATTGGCCGATAAGAGGATGCTGAATTGGGGGGTTTCCCAGGCTTTAGGAGCAGAACAAGGTTCGCTTCTTTTAAGTCCCTGGGAAACTCTTGCTTCTGCAGTAGGTCGTTGCATATTCTTCTGATCAAACCTGGTTTCTCCGTTGCTATTATCTTAATTGCCTCTGGTGGCAGCCCGTCGGGGCCGGGAGCTTTCCCCGTCTTCATCTCCTGACCAGCGGTTTTTATTTCCTCTTCCGTGAACTCCTCCACCATCGTTGGAAAGATTTTTGTAAAAGTTTAAATGTCCTTAGTGGGGAAGAGGAGTTCAGCCGATTTCATCCGCTGGTCCTCGTCCAGTTTATATGGGGCCATTATCCTTAATGACTTCATGGTAATTTTGTAGGCATCACCCCATATATCCTCATCCAATGCTTTTATCAGGGTCTGCCACTTTTCCTTTTTTTCTTGTTTTATTTTTTTATTCAGTGTTTTCTTTAGTTCTTTGTAGATTTCTTTGAGCTCGAAGTTGCCCCCCTGGCTTCTCGTGTAATTACTTCGAGCTCTGAGGCATCTTTCCCGTAGACCTTCTATCTCATCCGTCCACCAGTAGGGGGATTTTTTGTTATTCTTTTTCTTCACGGTGGCCAACTTTGCTGCATTTTCTAATGCTTTTCTCAGTTGGCCAAGATCAGAAATCTCTTCCTCATTGATCTTTCTGACCTCCGATAGGTATGTGGTTTTGTTAAAATAGATTTCGGTGTTTCCTATCGGCCGCCTTACTTTCCCATTCACCTTAACCTCGTACTGGATGTAGCGGTGGTAGGTAAATAACTGGTCGTCGAGAACATCCCATCCCTGTATTATTTTGGATAGCCCTTCAGTTGCGATAGTTACATCAATATGTGTCTGGCTGGCCCCTCTTACGAAAGTTGGTTTATTATTATTTAAGACTTGGAGGCCAGCCTGGGCTATCCATTCGTTCCAAAGTTCCCCCTTTTTGTCATTTATGGGGGAACCCCATAACCTCGATTTAGCATTGATATCCCCGGCGACCAAGATTTCTTTTTCGCTTGTGGCGGCGCTCATTATCTCATCTACAATAGTCTTGTATCTTAACATAGGGATGTTCGGTGATATGTAGCATGCCAGGAGGCTGAAATCCCTCAGTTTGATGAGTATGATTTCCGCCCCTGACAATGCCCCGCACCCCTAGATCCCTATTTCTCATGAGCACCGCCACATTTTTTCCTTTATCTTGTACCCATCCACCGTCCGATGTTATTTTTTGTTTGGTTCGGGGACGATGAGCAGGTCAGTTTCCAGCTTGCAGGCTTTTAAGTGGACAAGATCGTGCGCTCTACGTGCTCTGCCCACGTTCACCTGTAATATCCGTATACCAGGTTGATCCTTGAGGTCTGTTTTGGTTCAGTTCCCTAGAGTCGTCCCTGCATCGGATTCGCCTTTTTTGAAAAATTAAAATAGTTAAAAACTAAAATAAATAAATAAATAAGTATAGATAAAATGAATAAATAAAATAAATAGGTAAAATGTGTATAAATAAAATAGTTAGGTAAATAGAAATAGTTAAAATAGTAACATAAAGTTAAAATAGGTAATGTAAATAATAAAATAGATCTGTAAAATAATAAATTAGTAATTTTAAAATTTGTATAAATACAATACAACCTAGGTGGGCTGTATATGGGCCCACCCTCGTTTTCCAGGAAGTCTATTTCGTTTTTTTTTATTCGTTTCTTGGGGTTCTCCCTCATCTCCCCTACCGTACACTAGGGCTCGATAGGCTGGACAGGCCATCCTGTCCATTCTATGCCCTTCCTCTTTGCAAACTGAACAATATGCTTTATTGTTACAGTTTGCGGCAGTGTGCCCTGTCTTCAGACAGTTATAACAGCAGGCCGCCCTGCTCTCCTCTTTACACTCGTAGGTACTGTGGCCAAACTTTAGACACTTAAAGCATCTCACCGGGGCGTACCTCTCCATTACCGGGCATCTTGTCCATCCGATCTTAATTGTGCCGTACCTCCTCAGTTCTTCTGCTTTGGAGGTTCGTACGGCTATTGTGGTCACCTGCTCCCCGTGTTTGTTCGTCCTCAGTACTTTAATGTCAATTTCTCCTTCCGGGATGCCCGTATAACTTTTGATTCCTTCTCTCAGACTTTTCTCACTCACTCCTGAGTCTAAATTAGCTATAGTGAAGAAATTTTCCTTTCTCCTTATCGTTGTATTTATTCCTTGCATTTTGTTGTTAAGTTCTGCCCTCAGTTTTTGTGCTGCTCCCCTCCCCTTTAGCTTTACTAGGAGATCCCCCCCATTTGTTCTTTTTAACCTGTCTACTTGGATCTCCATCTTTCCTATATCTATCTTATTCTTCATCTCACTTAGTACCTCGTTGTATTTTTTTTCCTTTGTCCATTTTTATAAGGAGAGCTTCCTCTTGTTCCACTTTTCTCTCTACACCGAATTCCTTGCCTCTTACTAAAATCTCCCAGGATATAGTTTCTCCATGTCCTACATATTCGAGGGCTTTCCTTATAGTCTCTTTATTCAGGTCGTTTGCGACTACGACCCTCATGACCTCTGGGATTTCGTTTGTTTCCTTCCTTATTTCCTTTATCGCCTTTACTGCCATATCGTATGCGTCTCCCCCCTGTTCTTTTTCTAATCTGGCAACGAAAGTATACCATGTTGTTTTTTTATTTGCTTTTCTTCTGGTGTTCTCCAGGTAATTTATTTCTCCCTCTTCTATTTCTTCTAGCATCTCCGCTAGGTCCTCCCCTACGTCTTTAATTGTGTTTTCTACGCCTTTATCTTTCGCGTCCTTTTTTGTAAAAACTAAACAGTTCTTTTTTTCTACTGTTTCCAGTAGACCCGCTTGTTCCCACTTTGTCTTTTCATATAGTTTCTCTTCCCATTTAGTGTCGCATATGCTCATAAAAGTTTTTTTCCCTCTCCCCATATTTAAGGCCCTTTTGATTTTTTCTTGTTCTTGTTTCTGCCTCTCTTGCTCCACTTTTAATTTACAGTGGTCACATTTTAATTCATTTGATGTTTTTTCGTTTGTACTATTCTCCTCCTTTTTGTTGTTGGTGGATTTTATAATCCCTATCAATTTTTTTACATCGGTGTCCATCTCCACCTTTTCTTTAAGCTGCTCGCTTAATTTATTGAACATTTCTTCGAGTTTTGTATTTAATTCCTCCAATTTCCTATTTATTTTTTCTTGTTTGGATTCATTTGGAAACGTATGCTCTCCTCCAGCCTTTCCCTCTTGAGGTCATTTATCCTCTCCATGCTTTCAGCTTTCCTTTTTTTGTTGTTTATGATCTCCACATCCTGATATTCATCCAGGAAGATTGTCGCCAGCACACTTTTCTTCGATACTCTGCCATCCTTCTTTAATGTTGTCTACTTCTTCTTCCTGTGATTGTTTCTCCCCTATCTGTTCTTCCTCCTTTTCACTATATTCTTTAATTTCCTCCTCTACTAATGTCGACTGCTTTGCAACAGTTGACCTATTCATTTTTTGTTGCCGATCGTGTCTTCTTACAAGTTCCCTCTCAAAACTATTCATCATCTCTCCTTCCAATTCTTTTTAAGTCGTCTTGCGACTGTTCTTCCCTATTCTTTTTTTCAGTTTCCGTTGCATTGTCCATATTATCTCGCCGATGGTCGTCATTGTTGTCACCTGTCAGTTTTGTTTTTTTTATATTACTCATAAATGGTCCCACGAGCCGGGACGTGCTATACGTCTGGCGCGGCAGTGCGCCCTTACCGCGCTAAGGCTTAGGTACTTCGGGAGGTCGCCAGGTATCCCGAAGGGATCGTTTGTGATACTCTAACCCTCGCATCTCTCATATCTTTGGCACGATGCCTTCCACCGTGATAGTGGGGATTATTTTATTGAGGTTTACTCCTCTAGGCTTTTTATCACGGTTGCCTCCGGATTCAGTGGCAGTCTGTATTCACAGGCTACCTGTAGTTTCCGCGTAACTGCTGCCTGCCCTGTTACGCGGGATTTGGGATGGATGTGTGGTGGAAAAGGTACATTGGTGGGGTAAGACATGGCGGCTACACGCAGTGGGTATGTCGAAAAAGTTTTCGAATAGAGATTTGTGATCGAAGTCCGACGGCGGAGGCCCACGCGATGTATTTGGGGCCCACCATCGACCCTCGGTCACAATGCTGAGGTGGACGAGATTAACTTTTAGGGACTAGAGTAGCCGTAGGGAAGTTGGAGAGTGAGATACAACTGCTGAAGGCGAAGGCGTCGCAGACTGCTCGCCTCAGTTGCGACGCCTTTTAGCATCCAGCGGCGGTGTCCGGCGCCCACCCGGTGCACAGTCGCTGGACGCTGGGACTGTTCTTGGTTTCACCGATCGTGCTCCCCTCACAATTTTAGGGACCACGACCGGTTACTCGGCTCTCCCACCGTCGTCGAGGTAAAAATACAATCCCAAGGAGAGACCATATACCTTATCTGCAATATATCTTGGAAGTGAGAAGTCACTCTATGATCTATGATCTTATCTGAGTGGTAGTCACTCGCTTATCGTATCTGTATTTGGATCTAACACACGATTAGATTCAAATTACCATATAACTTCAGTGCTTGCTTACTAGTTAAAGTAAATATAGAGTCAGTGCAATTTAAGAGGCAGAGTAACTGTAAGTGTCTTAATTATACTACCTACAACTATTTCCAAAAATAAAGCAATCTATGGGCTATCTACCTCAAAAATATCTTCATCTGTGGTTAAGGCTAACCTCCGATGTAATCTCATCAGCGATTTCATTAATAGAATTTTTTATTCATTACATAAGAACTTTTCATTGTCAAACCTTAATTTATTAATAGCTGTGCGATTGGCTTTTTGTTTATAAAACCAAGTGCGGGGTGGTTTTTGATCTTTGAACTGTAAACGTTTGTTAACTTTGTATGCTTTGCATTAAATTTTATTATATCTTTGTACTTTATATTTTCTATCAATCATTCAATTTACCATATCAGTTATCTCGAGATAAGCCCTAAAACAGTAAAGAGAGATTTTTCATGATAGATGCTTGATTTGTTTTTAATTCATAACCAGGCTCTCTTTACTGTGTTTTTAATTGTGCATGTTTTTGTCATAATATGATACTTGTATTTATTCTATCATAATCATTTTTTATTTCTAACTGTACACAAAAACACATTAATTGTTGGTGCAGTTTTGATTGGTGTATATTGTTTTCTCTTTATTTCTTGTGTCTTTTTGGGATTCACCCTTCTGGTGAACCATTTGTACAATATATTGTTTTTTGTTTATGTCACGAGTTTTATTTATCTACTCCTAATAAGTTCCCTGATTAGAGATTACCTCTAAATATGTACTAATTAACTGTCTATATCTTTTCTTGTATTTGGTCTCAGAACCTCATTATCTTTCCTTACCTACCTGTTTTCGTTTCTAAGGTTTCTTAATTTTCCCCTTGCAACCCCAAAAAGTTAAGTGACGCCCTGTATATCTTCTCTTATCTTAGGTAATTTAACCTATCTATCTTTTTATCTGTTTCTCACTCTTCTCTAATCTACCTTCTCTTGACTTATCTTTACCTATTTCTTCTATTGACTCCCTTCCAAGTTCCAAAAGCTAGTTTCGGACCCACGACTCGCTTTCCACCTACCATCTGGCTGCCGTCGCAGTGTCTCCATTGGTGACCTTTCTAGCACCATCCAAAAAGAGGTTTCCGAACATGTCAAAATAAGTATATTAAGGGTCAGACGTTGTTATTCAGAGGGTTTTTGGTACCAATGAACACGAATACGTAATCAGAACCGACCCCTGAAGCACCTGGTGCTCAGAGTTATTGCTAAGGCACGTTATCTGGAATTTCGGAGGTTTTCGGCACTCTATTGCTGTAAACAGATTACTCGGATGTTTTTAGATGACTGAATATGAATACGTCATCAGAACCGGCTCCAGTAGCACCTGATGCCCAGGGTCACTGCTGAGACACGTCATCTTCTGGAGTTTCGAGGGTTTTAGGCATTAAATATATACAAACAGATTACTCTGGATATTTTGGGTTGCTGAACACGAATACACCATCAGAACCGACCTCCGAAAACCGAAAATCCTCGAAACCCTCCGAGGGTCGGCTTTGACGTCATATTTGTGTTCAGCAATCCCAAAAACCTCATGAATAATCTGTTTGCATTAATTTAGCGCCGAAAGCCCACAAAACTCCAGAAAATGACGTGCCTCAACTGTGACCCTGGGCACCATGTGCTCCAGGGGTTGGTTCTGATGACGCATTTGTGTTCAGCTATTCCAAAAACCCGTGAATTAGTGCCTAAAACCCTCAAAACTCTATATGACATGCCTTAGCAATAACCCAGGACATTAGGTGCATCTGAGGTCGGTTCTGATTGCGTATTCGTGTTCAGTGACACCAAAACTCCCTGAATAACAAAATCTAGCCCTTATATACTTATTTTGACATGTTTATGCACTTTTGAATACAGGTTATGCACTTTAAAATGCAATTATGAATTTCCACCTATTTTGGTCTAGTAGAATTTTTTCCTGGCGTCATCCTGAACACAATGCAAAAAGTTGCAAATCTCTAGGTGCTCATATATAAAAATCGATTTATTAAAGTGTTTTTACTGCTAAATGCTCTGGTCTATAATATAGAATGTTTATTTCTAAAACCAAATTGGTGGTTTGGAATAATTTTTTTCTCGTCTTTTATTGCGTTTATTCTTTTTAGCAGGAGATTTTATACATATTTTCCATTAAAGTTGGGACATACCTTAATCTAAATGCAGCATTGATGATGTTGGTCAATTTGGCAATGGCTTTACGAGGCAGGTTTTTTAGTAGTTCTCCAGTGATTCATGATCATCAACCCGTGCGCGTCCACTGCTGGACGTAGGTCTCCCTCAGCTCTTGTCATCTGTCTCTGTTTTGTGCGTCTTGCATCAAGTTACCGATAATCCGCTTCAGATCGTCGGCCCATCTGGTCGGTGGGCGTCCTCTGCTCCGTAGTGCTTCTTTTCGTGACCTCCACTCGACAATACGTTTTGTCCATCGGTTGTCTGACAATCTGGCGACGTATCCTGCCCAATTCCACTTTAGCGACGCAATGTTTTCGATAGCGTCTGTTGTTTTTGTTTTACGGTCATGTGTTTTACGGTATTCGGTCCCTTAGGGAGACATCCAACATCTGGCGCTCCATAGCCCTCTGACTTATGCGAATCTTGTTCACTACCTTTTTTGTGAGTGTTAATGTTTCCGCTCCATAAGTGAGTACAGGCAACACACACTGGTCAAAGATTTTTCTTTTCAGGCATATCGGCATATGGGTAAGTCCGATTTAAATACATGGTTCAGTTTACCAAACGCTACCCAGGCTAATCCTATGCGACGTGGGAGCTCGCACGAGCTCCCACGTTAGTGATTAGATAATATCCTACTGCTTTCTTAGGATGTATGTTGTCTTTTATTTCATCAGCTATACAAAGGAAAGAAAATGATGGGAATATCCAATACGTTTAAGTCCTGATCCATATCTCCTGGTTTTTAATTTTTTCAATATTTTTATGGTAAGTTAATGAATATAAGCTACACAGAAAAGTTACATAAAATATTGCAATCTTGAGAAGTTACTGCTTCTCAGTACAGTAAGAAATTCAACAAAGTGGACATATTTTTACTTCAAAAGAAATATTCTTAGGGATGTATAAGTTTTTGGTTCATGAAGTATATTTTTTAATGAAAATTACATTTGAAGAAATTAATAGATAAAGCAGTCGTAGTTTATTACCCTATTAATTTTTTTAATCCGCCTCTATAAAGATTCCTGATTTACGCCCCTGAAAAGCGAGGTGTCGATTAAAATTCAGGATTCTGAACTTCATTGGGTAAAAAATCACAAATTTCATTTCACTCGAATGAGCTTAGAATAATGATTAAGACGGCATCGGCACCCCAAACCAACTTTTATATTTTTAAATTTCTGCACCACAGGAAACAAACAGGCTATATAAAGCAGTGAAATCGATAGTCACAAATTTATTTTAAAATTAAAATCGTTTCATAAAAAATTGCTGATTAACTTCTATTCTTATATACGAGGAAACAAAAATAATTTTGAATGATTTTGAGTTATTTTTCTGTCTTTGGCATTCTTAAGCATTAGTATAAATTATAAAAATCCATCACCGTATTAATATCTACTCCGAATTTATTTCCAAAGAAGCCTTCGATGAAGGTGCAGGCATTAAAATCAACCGAATTAATGTCAACAATCTCAGATACGCAGACGACACGTTACTGATTGCCTCCAATGAAGAAGACTTGCAACGACTTTTAAACAGGGTGACCGAAGCATGTGATGAATATGGGCTAAAACTTAATACTTCTAAGACAAAACTTATGGTTGGCAGTAAAACGGAGTTACAACCAATGGATATCAGAGCGTATGGAATAAAGTTAGAAAGAGTCCACAATATTACCTATTTGGACACCAACGTTAACGATAACTGGGATATAAATAAATAAATAAATAAATAAATAAATATGAACACGCATTAAAAGCCAGAGCTGTCTTCTATAAATTAAAGAAAATTCTAATAGAGATATTACGTTAAACCTTAAAATCAGATTAATACGCTGCTATATGTTCTCCACATTGTCAGGGGTCACCAATTATATTTGCTGAGGGTCCGTTTCGAAAACCTATGACACTTCCGGGGTCCGGAGTTAACACTACCTGTCTGGTTGTTCCAATTCAGTAAACAAATCAGAAGGGTGCAGTGCGAAATTTTTAGGCAGAAATTGTTTTTAACAGTTTTTTAATATGTAAATCCAAAACATCACCTTTTTTGCTCCCGAAAATATGTTTGTAGCATTTTTGGGTCATCTTAAACAAAAAAGATTTTCTGTCATTTTTCTTAAAACTTGATAGATTTCAAGTTTTAAGCGATGTATAATCTGAAAAATGCGAAAATAAGCATTTTCGAAGCTTGAAAATTCATGTGTACATTATTATTTTTGCAGTGGTCAAGTGACTAAATTGAAATTTAAACATTCAATTTCAAGATTCTGATGAATTATCGGGGTTTATTTCAATTTCGACCGTTTGTTTTTATTGGCGTAGTTAATTAGCACATTGTCAATAATTAATTTAATAAATAAATAAATCATTAAGAAAAAAATGTGTTAATAATAAAGTATAACATATTAATAAATGTGAAGTATTTGTTGGGCATTTTTCGCATAAGTAGGTACGTATGATATGTATAATAAGTGCGACAGAGACGAGAGACGCACCATAAATTGCGATGTGCGGCCGCTTAAAAGTCGAGTGGACTCGCATAATTAGCAATTAAAAAACAACGGTCTATACTGAAGTAAGCCCCGACTACTCGTTAGAATCTTGAAATTGAATGTATAAACTTCAATTTAGGCACTTGGCAACCTGAAAACTAATAATTTACATATGAGTTTTCAAACCACCAAAATGCATAAGTATTTTCACATTTTTCAGATTTTAAATCGCTTATAACTCGACATCTATCAACTTCTGAAAAAGATGACAAGAGACCTTTTTTTAAATACAATGTTCGTAACTAAAAGGTAATTTTGAATTTGTATAAAAAGATTGTTTTGACCGGCATCCCGGGCCCCTTCTGATTTGTTTAAGCGGACATTTTTGAACAGGAATCGACAAAAAAAAACGAAAGAAAATTTGCCATTCGGAAGCGGCCTCACAACATGGAGTAATATGGAAAGGAAACCTAATAATATCCGATTATTTTTTGGCCACTGTAGAGTTGAATACTTTCCTGGTACAATAAATAAAATATAAATTCATTGTGTATTCTTTTGCTGTTATTATCAGTAACACAGAAGTATTGTAAATTGTTATTGAGAATATTTTAAAAGTTAGGGATTTATAGTTTGGATGTTAATAACGTCTTTCTCAAGCTTTTAGACATCTTCAGTTTTGTACAATCCGACAAGCGAGTCCTGGCGGGTGACCTTGCGCGAAAATACACAACGAGAAATACACATACGAGAAGGTCAGCCGCCAGGTCTCGCTTGTCGGATTGTACATAGGTATTAACTTTCTTGAAATCCAGTTATTAAAACAAAAATATAAAATAAATAATCATACTTAGGACGAAATGGTAAATAATTTGTTATCTTTTCTACATTAGTTTCAATGCAAGCTCTTTGTTGCAAGCTTATTAAATCTGAAAACTATTTTAATTACATGCACACCTGAAAATGACATTTTTTATTATGTACAACCTGTCTGAAGTTTGGAGTGAGTTTGGTGCAACTGATTCTCGTTGGGGAGTTGAGATATTCATCTGTTAGCTGAGATCTCGAGATCTGTACCGATTTTTAATAAAGTCCATTCTTGATAAAGCGGCTTCGCACACATAAGTTAAGTCAAACATAATATACAATTTCATGGCCAAACATTTTCAAAATTGCCAAATGCTATATTCTGAATTTAATGACGGTCCGCACAAAAGTAGCTCACGGTCCGGATGCGGGCCGCGGTCCGCTAATTGGTGACCCCTGCTGTATGGCATGGAGAGATGGACCCTTACAGAAACATTAATGAAAAAATTGGAGGCCTTTGAGATTGAATCTATGGGCGAATATTGCGGATAAGTTAGTTGATAGAATAAGAAATGAAATAGTTTTACATCGACTGAAAAAGAGTACAGAAATATCAAAAATGATAAAAATTCGAAAGTTACAATATTTCGGTCACTTAGTGAGACATCCAGAGAGGTATAACCTTCTATATCCCATAATACAGGCAAGATCTCCGGAAGGAGAGACTCAGGCCGAAGAAGAACATCCTGGCTCTGAAATCTCCGAGAGTGAGACACAAAGTTATTATTGCCAATATGATCGCCAACGTCCAATAATCGGACAGGAGACTGAAAGAAGAAAATAAAAACCCAACTCATAGCTCAATCTACATACAGTTTCTCTAACTGAATTTAGTGATTGTGTACCTACAAGCCCAAGCTTATAAGTATTTACAAAAGTAGTTAGTTGGTACCTAAGGTTTTTTGGTAATGACTTAGTTAGTTGGTACCTACATAAGGTAATTTTCAATGCAGTGACTATTTTTAGTATTTGGATTTACATAGATAGATAATTATAATTAAAAAATAATTAAAATGACTTCTCCTTCCTATTACTATCCCTAATAGCACACGACGTCCTTTGGACGTCCAAAATAGGTCCATTTTGGTCCTAACGTCCATGGACCATAAGCGGACATCCTTTGGACGTCCAACGTTGGACGTCCTTTGGACGTCCTTCGGACGGAATAAATATGGACGTCCAACGTTGGACGTCCTTCGGATGGTTAATATGAACGTCCTTTGGACGTTCATACTGGACGAAATATGCACGTTTTATTAACGCTTATATTAGACGCATTATACCAATTACTGGATCGAATAACAAAATAATTCAATCAAATATTAACTTATTTACGTTAACGAAATAGAGTAAAACCTGTCAGTAACGGCCACTAAAAATGAAAGAACTATTGGCCGATATAGAAAGGTGGCCGGTATTGCCAGTTTTTGTAGCCTAGTTGAGCACCATTTGTGCAAGGAAAATTCGAATTTTTCTAGGAGATAGTTCAGTTCATTATAGAGAGCTATCAGATCTTCTAGACAATCCGATCCAGACAAAATGTCGTCAACATACGTCTGTTTTAGTAATGAGCCCGAGGCTCGCGGCTCGAGGAAAATTTTCGTTTCTAAGAGCAATATCTTTCAGTACTCGTGTACTGATAAAGGGAGCGAAGTTTTCACCAAAACAAACACGTTCAAGTTCAATATATTGAAGAGGGTCAGAGGGACTTGCTCTCCACAGGAGATTTTGCAAAAATCTATGTTGAGGGGCTATTTATATTTGTCTAAACATACGCTCAATATCGGTGGTTAACACAAACTTAAACATTCTGAACCTAATTAGAATATCGTACAGGTCTGGTTGTACTTGGTAACCTTTGAGAACTGTGTCGTTAAGAGAAATACCGGAAGTGGTTTTGGCGCTAAAATCAAACACAACACCTAGTTTAGTGGAGGAGCTCTGCTCACGCACAACACATAGGTGGGGAGTAAAATATTTTCTTTCATTAAATGCATTAAGAGTGGTGAGAGGGATTACTTTGGCATGTGAGAGGGTGAGATATTCATCTATAACTTTCTGATATCCTGAGAAGAGCGAGGGGCTACTATGGAGCTTTCGTTCTAGGGGTAAGAACCGTTTTTCTGCAGAATAATATGAGTCGCCTAACTTTGTATACTTTTTCGGGGTTTTAAAAGGGATTTCCACTTGGTATCTACCATCTGCGAGAATTTGAGTAGTGGAAACAAATATCTCTTCAGCCAGACTTTCTTCGGGCTTAAGAGGAGTGTCACAGGGAAGTTCTTCAGTTTCAAATAACTTTACTAAGAGCTTTTCTAGAGGAGTTTCTACTTCATCTGGGGGGGGGGGGTTGGAAACCACATGAAATGAAAGAGAGCACTGCTTCTTAGTAGAGAGAGCATGATGAGGTATTACGCCAGCAATAACCCATCCCAAATAAGAGCTTAAGAATATAGGGAGACCATGACCTAACCTAACACGTTCGGTTCATTGTCCAACAAATCATAATAGAGATCACCTCCTACTAAAATATCGATATCTGAGGGTGTGTCAAAATCTGGATCTGCTAAAGATGTGAAAAAATGAGGAGGAATGTTTAGAGAGGTTGAATTTATTTCAAATTGTGGCAATTTTTAGTAATTTTATCTATAACTGTACATGAGAGAGAAAATCTGATATTCTGATTGTGTATAGAAAGAAATTCTATATCTAACATTTCATTAGAGAGGGTAGTGTCATTATCTGAAATTCCAGAGATATACAGAGAAGGACGGTGGAATAGGCGTGAGGTTAGACTCATACTACAATATCATGAGTTGTTCAACGTTTTTGAGAAACAAACGACCATATGAGACAACGTGGACAAGGGACACGAAGAGTCAAAATATCATGTCACACTGAGACAGTTACAAATAAAATTGGCCGATGTTCATAATTTTCAAATTAGTAGGAACTCTAATCGAAGGCATTTCACTGAACAAGATTTTAATGTAAAGCTACTAGCCAGTGTACCATAAACGTAAATCATCGGAGTAGATTAAAATTGGTCTGAGAGCACCTTGACTGGAATGTTGATGACTGGGAGCACGTATTGTTCACATATTAAAGAGGGGTTGCTTATATCTGTTACTCCAGTGAATAAGTGGTTAGGTCGATTTTTTGCCAAAATGGGTTAAGTGCACCAATGGGTGCAGAATGACTTCTGAGATGTTGTGAATAAGTAGTTAAGCTGTGAGCGGACTCTAGCCAAAGTTATACGTATGTGTATCGTTGTCCATCTTTGAAATTGATGTACTATTTAGATTAAGTCGACTTACCTAAAACTTAATAAAATAATATCTTAGGAAATAAGTGGTTAAATTGACCTGCCCAGTTGTGACCAATAATCGTTTACTGTGCTTAACAGGTTAACTCGAGTTGACGTCTTTTGGTCCACTCTGGCCACTGTGCATAACTGGTTAACTATAATACTTATAGTTATTACATCACGACATTTTATGACTAATTTACAATCTAAAGCAGATATATTTTGTCATTTCCCACTTACGAGAGCCACTATTGTCGAAATCGAACTAATAAAAAAAATTTACCGTCCAATTTGACTATTTTAAAAATGTTTGATTTGTATATGGAAGGACGAGCATCTTATGCTTGCCTAACTATTTACACTAAAATCTTTCGTGATTTAAGTTTAGATTTTAAAAAACCAAAGCAGCACAAGTCACAAACGTGACAATTTTAATGTACAAATTAAATTGTCCTCAGAAGGAGAAACAAACATGCAATTAATAGCCGAAAGAGACGAACATTATAGCATGGCCCAATTTGCTTATGAGCAGAAAAGTCAAGAAAAAGCAATTGCTAAAGAAAATCAATCGAAATGAGTTTATGCATTTGACTTGCAACAGTGCCTGCCTACCCCTTACCTTACAACCTCAGTTTCTTTCCACAAGAGGCAGATGTGGAGCTTTAACCTCACGGTGCATGACATGGTAACAGAGAATCAGCCAAAGCAACTTGCTATTTGCCTTAATCATTTTTTAACACACTTGCTTTATGGAAAAACCGAAGTAAAATTTTATTCAGACACGTGTGGTGGTCAGATTAAAAATAATGTCGTTGTATTAATGTTTCTTAATTTTGTTAATCAAAAATCAAACCTGAAGATCAACCACAAAATTTTGGTTAGTTGTCATACGCATAGGGAGTGTGATACTGACCACTCAGTTATTGAAAGAGCCAGGAAAAAAACATTTTAAATAAATCATCTTAACGGCTGTGTACAGGTAATTAGAATTGCTAAACAGAAGAATCCGTTTGAAATTGTAATGATGTTGAAAGATAATTTCTTCGATTTCAATTCACTTGTGACGAAACATGACCCTTAGATTATCAAGATTATTAAAAAAACTTGATAATGATGGCGAGATGTTTCTGTGGAAACCAGTCCAATGGCTTCAATATGTTAAAAGCGGCGCCCAAATTTTACTTAAATGCTCATTAAAACAAGAACATCTTTTTAAAACAATAAATTTTGCTCATAGAGAAGACGTCCAACTATATTATTTTGTTTACCTAACATTAACAAGAAATAAGTGTCGATAGCTACAGACAAGAAAAAAGACTTATTATTGCTTTTAATAGATCATTCATTCCATGCATTTTATCAAAATCTGAAACCGAAAAAGGATCTCTCCAATGATCCTGAGCTGGAGGAATTGGATCCTGACCAAGATATACAACCTAATTCAGAATAAATGTTTTTTAAACTATAAAATTGTTTTTGTTAAATTTTAAATAAAGAAATATTATTTTTAAAGTCATTAAACCGAAAAATAAAATACATATAGATTGACTTATTTTCAATTAACATATTGGGTGAATAACTGGGTAAGTCGACGGTGAATAAATGGTTAAGTCTCATATCTTCTCATATCTCATTAACCTAATCACTTAGCAGTTACAAAATGAGACCAGTACAATAAAGATGGCCGACGTAAACAAATGTAGTAAATGTGGTCGTGTTTTTAATGGAAATTCGGCGTCTATTGAGTGTAGTCTATGTAATTTATGGTTTCACAAGGGTTGTACAGCCCTTACTGTAACCGATTTTAATAAAATTGTCTCCGCTGCCAAAAAACCGGGGTACATAACTGGTGTTGTGTTAAATGTGATGCAGTTAAGGTTAGGTGTCGTGCATCTCTCTCATCCAGTGATCAAAGTCATCCGGATGAGTTGGCGTCAACGAATCGGAACGCACCAGTCGTCCAGCCAACCACTGAGCAGACCGGAAAACAATGATTTTGTTACAAAAAGAAGAGGCTCAAGGTCGATCGATTGTTCAAATGAACTACCGACAGATGATTTTTCGAGGTTAGGGGAAAAAATTCAAGATCGTCTTGTCAACAAACAAAACATTGAAATGTCGGATATCGTATTAATAATTTTAAACATCTTTAATGCGATTAACGATCAGAATACGAAGTTAACATGTGTTTTGGAGGAAATAAAAACCCTGCGCTCTGGAGAACTAAGTAATGAATTATCTGAGCTTAAAACTGAAATGCAGGAGCTTCCCCAGCTCCCAGTAAGTAGCGACCAATCAAACCCCATACAGGATCAAACTCCTACCGAGATATACGGTGAAATGCATGACAGGGCAATTCGATCAAAGAACGTTATTTTTTACAATGTTCCTGAAAGCAGAGATGAAAATTCCAAAAATCGGGTTGAGCATGACAAAAAATTTGTCTCAGATTTACTTCCTACTTTAAAGGTCACTTGTTCTGAGTTTAAAGCTTTCCGACTTGGTAAAATGAGACAAAACAATGTGAGACCTCTAAAGATTGTCTTTTCGGATAGTGGTTTGGCACATATTTGCTTAAAAAATCGTAAATTGATTAATAACCTCAACTTGCAAATAAGAGCTGACTTAACAGTTTTACAGCGTAATCAACTAAAAAAAGCTCACGAGGAACTAGCTCAGCGTTCTCAAGTTGAGCAGGATCTTCACATTCAGTATATAAAAGGCATTCCTTGTGTTGTTCAACAAAAAACTAAAGAAAACAACAGAAATACCTCAAAAAACTAAATGTCTACTATCATAATGCGGGGGGGTTGAGAACCAAATTAACAGAACTTCGTAATGCTGTCAATGCCTGTGTGTATGATGTCATAGTTTTTGTGGAGTCTTGGATTAACGAGAATTACTTATTAGCAGAATTAGGCTTTGTTGATTTTAATGTATTTAGGCAGGATAGGAACCAATTAAATACGGGAAAGAGCAGAGGTGGTGGCACATTAATTGCAGTTAGGAGAAATATTAAATCAAAATTAGTACATACCAGTAACTCAAATCTAGAAAATATTTTTGTTCACATTTCAACTGGCAGAAAAAATATTGTTCTGGGTGCAGTTTATATCCCTCCAGGGTCACCGGTGACTGTATATGAAGAATTTTCCTCGGCGGCCTCAGATCTTGTGGGTGTTTATACAAATTGTGAATTTGTGATTTGCGGTGATTTTAATTTACCACAAGCTATCTGGGTTAATTCCGAGGATGGTTTGCAGGTTGAGGGAGCAGCATCTATAACATCCGCTAATATTTTGTGTGCCTGTTGCAACTATCTTAACCTTAAGCAGGTGAATTCCTTATCAAATAGTTTTGGTGTGTTTCTAGATCTTATTTTTTCAAATATGTGTAGTGTTTTAGTTAATTATGCTTCTGAAAACCTGTCCACCATAACAGAGCATCACCCAGCATATGAGTTTATCATCCCTCTTAAAAGTGATTTAGATTTAAAATATGACGTTTTTTACTACGATTTTAAGAACTGTGATTTTAATGCTATTAACAACTATTTAGCTAGCATATCCTGGGATCATGCACTTGATCATGGTGACATTAACAAATGTGTGGAATATTTTTATAATGTTTTGTACTCTGCTATTGATCATTTTGTCCCGATTAAACATTTTAAGTCATCTAACTTTCCATCTTGGTTTAGCAGGGAATTACAGAGGCTAATCATTGATAAGAAAAAAGCACATTGTAAATTTAAGCAGATTGGGAATTATGAGGACTATCAATTATTTTCACAAAGTAGAGATAGATGGAAAATTTTACGCAATGAATGTCACAACAACTACATAATGAGAATAAATACAGAATTGTCCGTTAACCCTAGTCTGTTCTATAAACATGTGAATAATTTACGGAGATCAAGTGCATATCCTAATAGTATCTTTCTTGATAATGAGACTGCCGACAGTGGTCAAGAAATTGTAAATTTATTCTCAAAACATTTTGCTTTATCATATAAAAACAATGATGGGGAGATTCCTGACTATAACTTTAATTATAGTTTGGATCTTAATACAGTGCAATTTTCTTTAACAGAGGTCTTTGATGGTATAAATAGTTTGCAGAGTAGGTATTCACATAGCCCAGATGGTATTCCCTCTGTGCTGCTGAAGAAATGTGTTTGTATGTTGAGCCAACCCTTGCTGCATGTGTTTAACTTGTCCATTTCCACTGGTATTTTTCCCGACTTTTGGAAAGTCAGCTTTCTTACACCTATCCATAAAAGTGGCAATAAGAGTGACGTTCGTAACTATCGAGGGATTAGCATACTATCAGCTATTCCTAAGCTTTTTGATAAATTATTTTCCACCCATCTATCCTGGCACTGTCGCAAAATATTAAATGACGAGCAGCATGGATTTTCTCAAGGTAGATCCACCGTGACCAACCTTTTAACGTATCAGTTTGACCTGTTGAATGCCTTTGAAAGCTCCAAACAGGTAGACAGTGTTTATACGGACTTCTCAAGGGCATTCGATAGAGTTAGTCATAAACATATTGTTGCCAAACTAAGTGCAATGGGTTTGGGTGAGAGCTTTGTAAGATTTTCTTATAGTTTGTTAACTGGGCGTACTCAGTTCGTTCGGATTAACAATTACTTATCTAGCGAGATTCAGGTGCTTTCAGGTGTTCCACAGGGTCTCACTCAGGCCCTGTCTTGTTTAACTTGTTTATTAGAGACCTGAGTACTATAATATTACATTCTGCACTTCTGGCCTTTGCGGACGATTTCAAATATTATAAGGTTATTGAGTCCGAACTAGACACTGTACTGCTACAAAATGATCTAAATAACTTATGTGTATGGTGTACTGATAATGGTCTAGAATTAAATGTTAAAAAATGCTTTAGTATTACCTTCAGTCGCTCTAACAATATCATTGTAAAAACGTATATATTGAACAATACTGTTATTGAATCTGTGGACTGTATTAAAGACTTAGGTGTTTTGTTTGACAAAAAATTAACTTTTATACCACATATTACAGACATGATTAATAGGAGTATGCGAAATCTTGGATTTATAACACGTAATAGTTCTCAACTGTCACCGAATTGTTTTTTAAGGTTATATGTTTCTTTTGTGCGCTCATTGCTGGAATATGCCTCAATTATATGGTCACCTTATTATGATTGTCACATTAGAAATATTGAGTCCGTCCAGAAAACATTTCTTCGTTCTTTGGCATTTCGAGCTCATATCAATATTTGTCAGGGTTTTAACATTAATTATGATCTGGTTAATCAAACATTTAAATTGGATAACTTGGAAGTAAGAAGGGCTAAATCAGATTTAACAATCATTTATAAAATATTAAATGGTCTATATCATTGCCCAACTATCTTACAAGCTATAAGCCTCAATACTGTCCAAAGACGGATTTCCCCAATTTTTCGCATACCTTATCATAATACGAACTATTGCTTTTACTCTCCATTGTCACGCACCTTGCGTCTAATTAATCATAATCAAAACAGTCTTGATCCATTTGTGGACAGTCTTCGTGTATTTAAAAGAAGCATACATAATTCAGTAACTGAAGTAAAGCACTAAGTTCCTATAATTTATTAATTATTTATTATTGTTACTAATTTAATTTTGTTGGTTTTTATTGTTGTCATTGTTGTCATTTTTATTATCTTTTGTTATTTGTTATTTTAGGTTAAAATTGGTTATCTTTACTGTTTACCATAATATTTCATGTTTTTTTTTGTACATTTTTTGTAAATTGGCTCTGCCGTTTATTAAATAAATAAATAAATAAATAAATAAATAAATAAACAATAATATGTTTGTATTCTATCTTAATTTTATGTAAAGTTTTAGCATTCCATCTTATAAAATCGATTTAGTACATGTTATCAAAACTCGTCGTCTCCTGAAAACTATTCAAAATTGACTTAACCACTTATTCACTGGATTAACAGATATATCCTAGATAGACGTGAAAGAGTTATTCAACGGCCAAAAGAACGCTATGCACAGTGCAACATACGACCTATCACGTTATTTAATGGAAGATTTCTAATACCGGGTGTCCACTTATATTTTCCCCCATTTTAATTGCCTATAACTTCTAAACGGTTCAAGATAGAAATATGCGGTTTTCGCTGAAATGTTTTATTTTAGTAAAAGTTTTGTCTGAATGGATTGAATTTTTTATATCGCTTTCAAATACGAAATAAAAAATGGCGGATTTTTGAAAAAAACTTTGTTGACTTTTTTTTAATGAAACACCCAGTATATTTTTTGTAAATTGAAAGAAAGGTCATTCACCTATCCAGCGATATATAGTTTTTCAAAATCGGTTGTCAAATCACTGAGTAATTAATTTTTAAAATGAGGGGTGCAACGTGGATATCACATACCTAAATAACATAACTGAGTAAAATGATATTATGTTATGTGATTTACACATTGCATCTCTCATTTTAAAAATTAATTGTTCAGTCATTTGGCAACCGATTTTAAAAAATTTTATATCGCTGGATAGGTAAATGACTGTTTTTTCAAGACACAAAAAATATACTGGGTGTTTTAATAAAAAAAGTCAACAACGTTTTTTTTTCAAAAATCCGCCATTTTTTATTTAAAAGCGACATAAAAAATGGTCATTTACCTGAAAACTTGAAAAAACAGTCATTTATCTATCCAGCGATATAAAGAATTTTAAAATTGGTTGTCAAATGATTGAGCAATTAATTTTTAAAATGAGAGATGCAATGTGGAAATCACATAGCTTGCTTAGGGCCGGTTTCACCATCGACAAATAGAGGTCTATTCAATGAATAAAGTTATTCGACCAATAAAACTGACATATCTCCGTTTCACCAACGTCAAATAAGACTTATTCTATGAATAAACTCCAAATAAGTTATTAGTCCAATATCGGGCAGATAAATATTTATTCTTAGAATAAGTTGACAGCTAACCTCACTTTAAATATCAATAATAAAGAAAATTCATTAGTTTAATTTGAATTTATCTACAATGTTTTATAACAGGTAAACGTAATTATATCAAATGATTTTGAGTGCTGCTGACAACATGCCTGTCACTTGTATAGGAACTAATAGTGCAAGTCCAACTGATCAGAATAACGTTAATTTTAATTTGTTTTTTGTCGTGATTTTGAGCTTAATATAGTATTTAAAGACATTCATTAGATTAATTATTTTATAAGCTTTACGTTTTTGGTGATTTTGAGTGCTGACAACATGCCTGTGACTTGTATAGTAGTGAACTGTGGAAGTTCAACTGATCAGAATAATGTTAATTTTAATTTGTTTTTTGTCGTGATTTTGAGCTTAATATAATATTTAAAGACATTCATTAGATTGATTATTTTATAAACTTTTCGTTTTTGGTGATTTAAGTGCTGAAAACATGCCTGTAACTTGTATAGTAGTGAACTGTGGAAGTCGAGCTGATCGGATAATGTTAATTTTTTTCGTGTTCCCTCTATAGGGCTTTTCATTCACAGTCATTTGTTTTGAGCTTCTGTCATATGTCGTATAATCCTTGTATAGTAATATTATACACGGATTATACAACATCTAACAGGAGCTCGAAACAAATGACAATCGATGAAAAGCCCTATTAGAAACTCATTTATGTTTCCTCGCCTAACTAAATTATCAAAAAACAGGACGCACTCATGCTAGGAATTATGATTTTTATTAATATTATTACAATAATTATTTATATGTGACACTAACGTAACTAGTGACATTAATTTTAGGCCAATGTGACAAACTTTATTAATACTAAATTTTAACATGTATCCCCTATTTTGTTAAAACAATATTATTTTGTTTTTCATTCTATTTAAAATAAATGCAGTTTTGACAGGGAATTTGTTTTGTTATTTATTTATTCCATATAGACCTGGATCCCGCCTACCAAAAAAAGTTGATTAATAGCAAGCTGAAAATTTATTAATAGCTTAACGGTATCTAGTCCCACAAACTTTGATGCATGGGAACACTGGAAGTTTTAACTGTGGAACAGGTTAAAAATTTGAAAGGTCAAACTACGAAAATGTTTATGTAATTTGTCAGATAAAACTTCCAATTGATTTGCTACCAATTCATTGAACTCTCATGCAAAATACCAGACTGGTGAAAAAATCACCAACTGGGCATTTTAATGAGTAGAACACGTCAAACTATGATACAGGAATCATGTTGGTGAGTAACAGCAGTCTGATTTTTGCACGAGAATTTAATGACAGGGTAACAGATCAATTGGATGTTCTGTCTGACAAAATATATGGGATGTTTTCGTAATCTCATGTTCCAAATCTGAGTTTCCAAACTGTTTCACAATTAAAACTACCCCTGTTCCAGTGTCACAATACATCAAAGTTTGTCCAACTGGACACCGTTAAGCTATTAACAAATTTTCAGCTTGCTATTAATCAATTTTTTTGGTACATGGGATCCAGACCTAAAGCCAGGCTCAAACGACTCGTGTACTTGGCGAATAATCGTTACTTGCGCTACTTACTATGTCTTTGACAGAACTTACTATGTCTTTGATAGAACAATTCTTTGACAATTAATAGTAGTATTAACATTATTATTATTAGTGTTTGACAAATAGTACAATAATTGTACTAGTAACCCACTCACACAGCATTGCCAGTATACGCAAGTGACGATTATTCGCCAAGTACACGAGTCGTTGAGTCCGGCTTAATGGGTTTGTTCGTAGTACGACACAAACGATTAGCAACTGCTGCCAACCATCAGATGCATGAGAAGTTAACAGTTAGCGTTGCGCAGTTAATAGTTAGCATTCATAGACTACGAATGCACATGTGTCTGATGGTTGGCAAGAGTTGCTGATCGTTCTACGAACAAACCTATCAGTAAGCACAATTTGTGATATCCATGGGTAGTTACTAACAGAAAGAGGCAGGATTCGATTTTTAAAACATTTATTTTAGAGTCAAAACATAGTCATACCTTAAACGATAAATGTATATTATCATTACAAGTTGATACTAATTACAAAAATAAATACTCATTTAAAAGACCAATACATAATTACTCATGATGAAGAAGTACATTATAATTAAAAATGAATAACCATTTTCATATTGCTGCAACACAATGCCAAAGCCATCTCATATTTCAGTTCGTTTAGTGAGCCCAACAAGCACTCTGACCGAACAGTTTCAAAACATTAGTTTTTCATCAGAGAATGCATATGTTGCTATCTCCAAACCATGTAGCTGTAACATATGTACCGGGTGTCCCAATAAGAATGGCTCTCGGCCATATCTCAGGAACGGTTTATAGTAGAGCTTTGAAATAAAAAAATTTATAACAAAAGTTGCCTCGGGAAAAGCCTGGAAATTATTTTCATAATTGTGGGTCCACCGCTAGAGGGCGTAATTGAATATCAAAAATAAAAAAATCTAAATTTTACAAAATTTTCCTAATGAAGGGGCACTGGAAATCCGATTATTGTATTCTTCATCAAATTCTGCGCATATTTGATTTAACAAGTTTAACTCTACCTTTGCAAATACGAGGTGGGGGTGAGTGGGAACCTTGTTATGAAAAAATGGCTGTAAGTCCGGTTCTGCTAAATCAAATTTTGAAAACTGGATCTTGTTGAAGACAGATATTTTTCTTCAATGTAAGCGTGATAATTTTGAACCATCCTAATAAGTAATAAGCCAGCTGGGAGGCGGTATTTAATTTTTTTCAGAAATCTAGTTTTCTTTGGAAAATATTAAATACAAGTATGCATTTTTAATCATACTTTATAAAATTAGATTAAATTAGCAATAGAGTAGCGAAAACCGCATGTCGATACCTTTTGTCTATCTCAAGATATCTCGAGAAACGTGTAAATTTTATACATAACTGTTACTATCACCGGTAAACTAAGTTAATGAAAAGTAGTGTGCTGTGGAAAAAAACAAAATGACATTTTCCAGATGTCAACGTATAAAAATATAATTAATTAAAACAAAAATATAAAGAGAAACAATATTATTAAAATTAAATCTAACACAGAACAAAAAGAACTACTTAGTGACGACCTAAATATTCAAATTGTTGCCCATCATACACTACTCTAGAATACATTATCCAGAGAATACTAAACGCCATTCAAAGCATATCGAGAGCAGAAATTAACACTGTTGTTCAATCTACTCTTGAAAGAGTAAATGTTTGCAACGAAAATGATGGGCAACAATTTGAACGTTTATGTCATCAGTAAATAGTTGTTTTTATTTCTTTGTAATAGGGCTTTTCAACGCTTCTCATTTGTTTCGAGCCTCTGTCATATGCCGTATAATCCGTGTATAATATTAATATACGAGATATGAACGAGGCTCGAAACAAATGAGAAGCGTTGAAAAGACCTAATATACGTTGACAGCTGGAAAATGTTTCTTTGTTGTTTCCATAGCACACTACTTTTAATGAATTATTTCGTTTACCGGTGACAGTAACAGTTATGTTTTTAAATTTACACGTTTTGTAAGATATCTCGAGATAGAAAAAAGGTATTAACATGCGGTTTTCGCTATTCTGTTGTTAATTTTATCTAATTTTGTAATATGTTATTAAAAATGCATGTTTGTATTTAATATTTTCCAAGGAACACTAGATTTCTGAAAAAAATTAAACAACGCCTTCTAGCTGGCATATTACTCAGTAAGTTGGTTCGAAATCATAACTTTTACATTGACGAAAAAGATCTGTCTTCAACAAGACCAAGTTTGCAAAATTTAATTAAGCAGAACCGGACTCACAGCCAGTTTTTCATAACAAGGTTCCCACTCACCCCCACCTCTTATTTCCAAAGGTAGACCTAAACTTGTCAAATCAAATATGCGTAGAATTTTATGAAGAATACGACGATCGGATTTCCAGTGCCCCTTCATTAGGAAAATTTTGTAAAATTTAGATTTTTTAATTTTTGATATTCAATTACGCCCTCTAGCGGTGGTCCCACAATTATGAAAATAATTTCCAGGCTTTTCCTGAGGCAACTTTTGTTATAAAATTTTTTATTTCAAAGCTCTACTATAAACGGTTCCTGAGATATGGCCGAGAGCCATTCTTATTGGGACACCCGGTACATGCATTGGGTTCTTCTTCGTCTGTCTTGCCCTGGGCATACTTTACTATTACCGGCCATATGCATATAATGTGCATTTGCTATGTCATCAGAACTGGCTATCACCCCACCCAAGCATTTAGTCGTTTAGCATTAGCTTTTTGGAAATGCTTCACCTAAAAAAAATATTTTATTTTTTTTGGTAATTCTTCAACTACAAAAATTTATTTTTATTAGAGTATTTGCATTCTTTACAATGATTGAGAATATTTTATTTAAAATCAGACATTCATACAATATAATTTTAGAACAATCATGACAGTAATTCAAATAGATGGCAGTAATAAATCATTTTCAGAGAATTATGGAGTTCGCAGTTTACAGATTAGGACGACGATATGTCTGGTTTCATACAGATATATAAAAGTAAATAAATCTAATATTTAGAACCAATTTATCCAAAAGACACTAATACTGTTATCCATATATTTCTTAATGGTGAATAAATAAAATAAAGGCATACCTTTCCTACAATAATATGGAAATCAGGAAATCATTAACAATTTTTACTCCATTCAAAACAAATCCAGCTGTAAAATATTTATGTGCCTGAAGGCTTTTGTATGCTTTCATCTGCTGCTTAGAGTAGCAACTGTGAGACTCCACCAAATATGTATAAATATCTATAATAGTAACTTGATGGACTGCACTTAACTGTAAAATCCAATTCTGACTGAATTGGGTATGGATCTAAATCCCCAATTATTTTCAGCTTCAATAAATATCTAAAACAATAAAAGAAATAATGTTATTGCTTGCAAAATTCATCATTATTGATAAATAACGGGGCAAAATGAACAGGAAATAAAAATTATTTCGCCTACCTTTCTCACAACATCTGAAGTTTCCAATAATAATTTCCTTAAATAATCACTTTGCATTGTGGTTAAGTTTATAAAGTTCACAAAAACAGGAAACGAAATCCAAATGAATCCAAAATACGATGATTATAATTATAAACAATGAAAAATCATTGAAAAATAGATACCTACAAACATAACCTCTTTGTTAGTTTATGTGCCAACCAGAGGTCACGTGGGATTACAGTGGAAAGTAATGCAATGTGCTTGGCAAAACACCGAAGAGGTGGAGGCCAACAAACTAATATGAGGAAGAAGAACTGTCATTCGCTTGTGTCAACGAGTACAGTCTGTGGAAAATCATTACACTTTGAACTTATTTGACGAATAACTAACTGTGGATTACAAATAGTTATTGAAACGCAATAAAATTTAATCGACTAATAAATCTTATTCGACGAATAACTATTCACTGATTTATTTTTTGTTGGTGAAACCGACCCTTAGTTATGATATTTAGGTATGTGATATCCACGTTGCACCTCTCATTTTAAAAATTAATTACTCAGTGATTTGACAACCGATTTTGAAAAACTTTATATCGCTGGATAGGTGAGTGACCTTTCTTTCAATTTACAGAAAAATATATGGGGTGTTCCATTAAAAAAAAGTCAACAACGTTTTTTGCAAAAATCCGCCATTTTTTTTCGTATTTGAAAGCGATAAAAAAATTTAATCCATTCAGACAAAACTTTTGCTAAAACATTTCAGCGAAAACCGCATATTTCTATCTTGAGCCGTTTAGAAGTTATAGGCAGTTAAAATGGGGGAAAATATAAGCGGACACCCGGTATTTGGGAAGAAAATATCTTGCAGCGCGAACGGGCCTTGTTGTTTTAGGAAGAGGTTCCTTAACAAGTTTATTACAGTAATTTTGTCTAATCATATGTGTAATCCTTACATAGGAAATAATTTTCTTTTAATTCATGAAAGAGAATCGTCCATTAAAAAAAACATCCACAAAAAAAGGCTACAGAACAAACGATCACCTATTTAAAATAAAAAATCTGAGAAAAAAGTACTGAATGTAATAAACCACTAGCTAAAATATTTTTGGGTTATGTAAAAGCTATTGACACCATAAATCAACAAAAAATGTTGGAAGCTGGAAGACAGAATGCCGAATTGACTATCGGTATATAAATATAATTAATCATATAATAAAACGCAACAGCCAGTGTGAAGGTACATATCCATACGTGGGTGCTCCGTGCTCGGTGTAGATGCTCAAATAGATACGGCATGCGCTCCCCTACATACAGGGTGAGTCATGAGGGACTGTACATACTCCTACCTCGTATAGAGGCTCCTATGGGGAATAACAAATTACCATTAAAAAGTGTCTGCTCCCATTGTTTAATAATATACAGGGCGAGTTTCGCACTTTGACAGAAATTTGTATTCGTCATAATTTTTGAACGGTCAGATCGATGTGTCTCTTATTTTGGTCAATCTTTACACTACTACCACCTAATCAACTGATTTATTCAGACTAGAAAAAAATCAGGTCCGGCTTTAAAAAATTAGTTCGTTTGGGTCTGAAAAAAAATTTCACCCTGTATACGCTTTTTGAAAACTCTAATATGAATTTTACAAATTAGACAAATAGGCGACTAAAATGGCATATTTATTTTTTCCCCACACGATTACTTAATTTTTTATAAAAAAATCAAATTTGACTCTGAATTAAAAGTTTGGTAAAGTGAACCATAGATTTTAAAAAATTAACTTTTATTACAAAAATTTAATTTTTTTAAAACAAGTATTTAATTTATGTTACCACCCAATCCACTGATTTATTCAAACTAGAAAAAATCAGGTCCGGCTTTAAAAAATTAGTTTGCTTGGGTCTTAGAAAAAATTTCACCCTGTATACGCTTTTTAAAAACTCTAATATAAATTTTACAAATTAGACAAACAGGCAATTAAAATGGCATATTTATTTTTTCCCCACACGATTACTTAATTTCTAATTAAAAAATCAAATTTGTCAAAATCGGAATTTAAACCTAAAAATGAAAAAAAAATGAAATCACGGTTTAACTCGCTACAACTCTGTTCCATTTTAATATTTTTTTTTCTGAAATTTTTACAGCACATATATCTTACCATTGTGAAGACTATGAAAATTGTTGTAGACTGCCAGTCTTCTTCTCGTAAAAGTTATGAATTTTTAAAAATAAAAGTTGATGCGAATTCACGAGAAGAAGACTGAAAGTCTACAACAATTTTCATAGTCTTCACAATGGCAAGAGATATGCGCTGTAAAAATTTCAGAAAAAAAATATTAAAATGGAACGGAGTTGTAGCGAGTTAAAGCCTGATTTCATTTTTTTTTTTTTTTTTTCATTTTTAGGTTAAAATTCCGATTTTGAAAATTTGATTTTTTAATAAAAAATTAACTAATCGTGTGGGGAAAAAATACATATGCCATTTTAATTGTCTATTTGTCTAATTTGTAAAATTCATATTAGAGTTTTCAAAAAGCGTATACAGGGTGAAATTTTTTCTAAGACCCAAACGAACTAATTTTTTAAAGCCGAACCTGATTTTTTTCTAGTTTAAATAAATCAGTTGATTGGGTGGTAACATAAATTAAATATTTGTTAAAAAAAATTAATTTTTGTAATGAAGGTTAATTTTTTTAAATCTATGGTTCACTTTACCAAACTTTTAAATTCATAGTCAAATTTGATTTTTTTATAAAAAATTAAGTAATTGTGTGGGGAAAAAATAAATATGCAATTTTAATTGCCTATTTGTCTAATTTGTAAAATTCATATTAGAGTTTTCAAAAAGCGTATACAGGGTGAAATTTTTTCTAAGACCCAAACGAACTAATTTTTTAAATCCGGATCTGATTTTTTTCTAGTTTGAATAAATCAGTTGATTAGGTGGTAATAGTGTAACGATTGACCAAAATAAGAGACACATCGATCTGACCGTTCAAAAATTATGACGAATAAAAATTTCTGTCAAAATTCGAAACTCGCCCTGTATATTATTAAACAATGGGAGCAGAAAATTTTTAATGATCATTTGTTATTCCCCATAGGAGCCTCTATACGAGGTAGGAGTATGTACAGTCCCTCATGACTCACCCTGTATAAACCGTAAAGCGGTTAAATCGAAGATGGTGAGCGCCGAGCGGCGAGCACCAACGTATCCACTATGTGGAGCTGCTACACCGGGCACGGAGCACCCACGTATAGATACGTACCTTTAGAGTGGGTGATCGTCAAACCCAGCAATTCCCGATACAACGTGGAGTACGTCAGGTACGCAATCTCGAAACAGGTCGATTTTTATTTTTATATTGCAATTTTTTGGCATATATTTTATACTAGTGACGTCATTCATCTGAGCATGATGACGCAATCGATGATTTTTTTAAATGGTAATAGGGATCGTGTGGTAGCTTATTTGAAAGGGTGTTCAAATCTCTATTCAGTAATATAAACATTAATATAATTATTTATACAAAGTGACCAAAAAATAAGAATGTATGTAATTTATTTAACTTAAAATACAATGTACTGCTGTCAGAAAATAGAAAAAATGGTTATTTCACAAATAAACATTTATTTTCGCTTAAATTAAATCACAAACAGCCTCCCACCTATCTCATGGCAGTTTGAACATTTAATTTAAGTAAAAAGCAATGTTTATTTACCAGATAAACATTGTTTTTTCTAGTTTCTGACAGCAATAGAATGCATTTTGAGTTAAATAAATTACATACATTCTTCTTTTTGCGTCAATTAATTTAATTCAAAAACTATTTTTGTGGCCACCCTATATAAATAATTATATTAGTTTTTATATTACTGAATAGACAATTGAACACCCTTTTAAATGGGCTGCCACACGACCCCTATTCCCATTTAAACCACTCATAGATTACGTCATCACGCCCAGATGGATGACGTGACTAGTATGAAATATATATCAAAAAATTGTAATTTAAAAATAAAAATCGACTTGTTTCGGCATTTCCTTAAAATCTAATAACTACTGCCAAATATCGAGGTGGAGTGTTTTCTTTGGCCCACCCTATATTTGTAAAAGAGCAAAGCTGACCGACAAGGGCATATACACAAATGAAGAAGAGCTTAGCCATCTGAGTTTTGCAGAAGATATTGTACTGTGACGCCTCACAACCCGGCCTAGTTATTCTTGAATCTTCTCGGGGTTACGAGTAAAGGCCAGACCTTTTACGGCGATTCGAGGCGACCGCTGTCAGAGTATTTAAGAACAGGAATTCGAGCACAGGCCAGTCAGTCAATGAACGAGCCGCGACGCGTGATATAATTGTATTCGAATCGGATTTAATGAAATGTATATATTAGTTATCGAAGTTATTATGTTTAGTTAACTAATTCATAAATTTGAGTTGTAAATAAATTAGATGTGTTAGTTGGTGTTATTTGTAATTATTAAAATAAATAAGTGATGTAAATAAAATAATAATTTGTAAGTCTTCCTTTATTTAAAATTAAACTTAGTGCCTAAAGATATAAATAAATAAAATAGTAGAGTCAATCGCGTAACAAAATGGTGCAGAAGTGAGGATACTTGAAATAAATATCAACTTAAATTTTCGGTTTAAATACAGTGTGGAACCTTTAAAAATAAATTAATATAAATCGTAATAAATAAAGTGTGCGATCATGTCTACCTTGTGTAAGCTAAAAATTGCAGACCTGAGACTTGAATTGGAAGAAAGGGACCTGAGTTCTACTGGAAAAAAGGCTGATTTAGTCGAACGTCTAAAAAACGCTCTTCAAGAAGAGGGCCAAGATCCAGAAACCTATTTGTTTGAAGACAAGCATGCTGCTGTGATCTCGTCGTTTTCGAAGGTTTCGACAGACATTACATCGTTAGAGAACAAAGTATCGACAGACATTACATCGTTAGAGAACAAAGTATCGACAGACATTACATCGTTGAAGAACAAAGTATCGACAGACATTACATCGTTAGAGAACAAAGTTTCTAGTGAAATCTCCCAAGTTTCCTCGGATGTTTTGAAAGTTTCGACAGACATTGCATCGTTAGAGAAGAAAGTTTCGGGTGATATTTCATCCCTTGAAAGCAAAATGACTAACGAGATCTCTGCTAACATCTCTAAGGTCACTTCGGATTTCGACGACAAGATATCGTCCATAAAATCTACTTTTGAAGAAAAGATCAAGGAAATAGAAAAGAAACTGGAGGAAACTGAAAAAGTGGACAAAGTGGTGGAACCCATCTTAACAGATATTAAAGATGATGAAACCAAATACAAATTGGAGCCACGGTCGATAGTTGAAGGGAGTGTAGGTCATGCTCGTGTTAAGGTGCCAAATTTCGACGGAAAGTCATCATGGAACAACTACATGAAACAGTTCGAATCTGCGGCCAGAGCGAACGGATGGTCCGAAAAAGAAAAAGCTGTAAACCTCACTATTGCTCTTCGAGGCGACGCTTTGGATGTCCTCCAGACCATAGCCGTAGAGGAGACAGATGACTTCGAGCAGCTGAAGAAGAGACTGAATATGCGATACGGGCACGAACATTTAGAGCATGTCTATCAGTCGCAGTTTAAAAATCGAAGACAAAAGAAAGATGAAGCTCTTCAAGAATACGAGGTCGATATTGCCAGGTTGGTACGATATGCATATCCAACAGCTCCCGAAGACATGATGGAAAAGTTGGCAAAGAACACTGCGATTAGCTCGTCACAAGACGCTGGTCGATGTCTTATCTGCCGCTCTCGAATACGAATCAGCTACCCAGGCCTCTGGTGGGTACAGTAAAGTGAGGACTGTGAAAGAGGAACAGGATGAGGACAAACTTGACCAGCTTGTTAATATGATGAAAGACATTGCATCCAAGAAAACGAAGACCATAAGGTGCTGGAACTGTGGTGAAATGGGACACGTACGGAGGTCATGTAAATACCCTAGGTACAACAACAATCAAGAGACTCACCAGCAGGAAAACTAGAACGGGTCGGCCTTAGGGGGGCAGCTTCGACCCGCAACTTTTCCAAAGACCCTCTCATACTAATAGCTTCTTTGAAATGTCGTGAAGGTAGTGTATATGTGGATGGAGAAATAAATGGTAAAAAGTATACATTGTTGGTGGATACCGGAGCGACCAGGACCATTATACGACCGTCAGTTTTAAACAGCCGTAAGAAACTCTTACCAACGAGGTTGCGACTGCGGACTGCCACAGGTGAAAACGCCAAAACCCATGGAGAAATCCAGATACAATTAGGGATTGGAGCAGAAAAGTTCGTCCATACTGTCATAGTTGCAGACATCGAAGAAGATGTTATATTAGGAATGGACGTAATGAATTTGCATGGATTTCAATTGGATTTTAAGAATAGGGTAATCAAAGTTGGCAACGAGGAGGTATTTCTTCATCCACATGATGACAGAACTGTGCTAGCAGCCATTAAAGAAGATACAGTTGTGCCTGCGAGGAGTGAAACGATCATCGTAGCGCGGCTACAGGGAACTGTAGAAGAAGGAACGCCTGTTATGATGGAGCCATGGAACCACGACGAGGAGGTTGGCCGAGGAATCATAATTGGAAAGGAATTGGTTACTTCTGCTAAAGAAATTCCCGTGAGATTGATTAATGTCAATGACTACCCAGTGACTATCAAGAAGGAGACAAAAGTAGGAACTTGTGTGCCCGTGACGTCCATAATCCGTCAGACGACAACATCAGATAATTCCAACGATAAGTTCGACCAAATGGTTGCAGTTGCAGGCCAATCTCTAAATCAAATGGAAAAAAAGAAATTAAGGGAATTTCTTAGGCAATATCGTGACGTATTCGTACCGAAAGGAGGAAAGACAGGAAGAACGACAGTTGTCAAACATAAAATTGACACTGGTACCGCTAGGCCAATTCGTCAATCAGCTCGACGATTACCACAGGCGAAGAGAGAGGAAGCTGAAAGGATTGTTCAAGAAATTAAGAAAGACGGGGTGATAGAAACTTCTACGAGCCCATGGGTCTCTCCCGTGGTCCTGGTCAAGAAGAAAGATCGAACTACGAGGTTCTGTGTGTACTACCGTTTGTTGAACAATGTTACCAAGAAAGATAGTTATCCTCTGCCTCGGATCGACGACACGTTGGACACATTGGCTGGAAGTAAATTGTTTTCTACGTTGGACTTGAAGTCTGGATATTGGCAGGTAGAGATGGATCCAGTGGACAAAGAGAAGACGGCCTTTACGACAGGATCTGGATTATGGGAATTCAACGTTATGCCGTTAGGACTCTGTAACGCTCCTGCGACATTTGAGAGGCTTATGGAAAATGTGTTGAGAGGGTTATCTTGGAAAACGTGCCTGGTGTATTTAGACGACATAATCGTTTTGGGAGAGACGTTTGAAGACCACCTGAAGAATTTAGAAGACGTTTTTAATCGACTTAAAGCTGCCCAGTTAATGTTAAATCCCAAGAAATGCCAGTTATTTCAAAGTAAAGTCAATTATTTAGGTCATATAGTCAGCAAAGAAGGAGTGGCCGTGGATAAAGGAAAAATCGATTCCATTAAGGAATGGCCTGAACCAACTGATAAACATCAAGTGAGAAGTTTTCTGGGACTATGTACATACTACCGGAGATTCATTAAGAAGTTTGCAGATATTGCTAATAGTGTAGGAAACAAAGGTTGAACCTTGCAAAATGGACACAAGTCCGGTTTTATTTTTTTTCTGGTATATCAAGGGGTGCTTATTATAAGACTAACTTTTTCTGAAAAAATTTCGCCCCGGAACTTCCCTTTTCACCCCTTTAAAGGGGGTAATTTGTGGTTTTTGCGGAACGTAGTCCTTCCTGTAACTTTTACAAAAAATTTCTTTTATAGAAATATGAAGAGGACTATATTTTCTACGATTTATTTCCAACACCATCTCTCTATCATCCACCGTTTAGCGGGGGTGGTGCCCTAAAGTTGACAAGTTTTTAAAAAAGATGTTTTTAAAAAAAATATATTTTTCCTTAACTGTAACGGAAATTAAGAAGAAATCCTGCGGCAATTATTCACAAATAATTGACTGATTTTTTGGTATAGGTTTTACTTAAGAGTAATTGCCCTTTTTTTAATTACAGGGTGTTACATTTTAAAAAACCTCTTTTTATACCATCTGAATCGTTTATGCTAGAGTAAAAAAACTTTCAGCGATTACCCACGTACTGGTGCTATTTACAAATTTGTATAATGCACCCCCATTTTTTCCCCGAAACCTCCCCAAAAAAAAGAAAAATTAATAAATAAATTGATTTTCTTGGAATCCTTCACACACAATGCCCTTTATTAATATGCTTCATACATCATTTTGTGGACGTTATTATTACCCATGCATGGACACCAAAAGCAATTTCCTAGTGCAACCCCTGAAGCAAAAAAAATAAATAAAATGGGGGGTTGAAATTTTTTTTTTGTTTTTTGCGTTTTGATCCATATGGACATATGCTTCATCAATAGTGCTTTTCAAAAATATATATGGTTATTGCAACATCTCTGCGAAAACCACCCCTATCCTTGAAAATATACTGCAGAAACTACCCCTATCCCTTGGCGAGCATGTTTTTACGATTTTCTCATTACCTATATATTCTTTTTAAACAAAACTTATACAAGGTTAAAGACCACTATTTACTCTAAAAATTATGTCCTATTCATTTTTTCTTATAAGCAACCGTTACGGCACAGTGGCGCCGTAAACCTTATATATGCTTTGGCGGGCTCCAGTTTTTGTTTTTTTTTTCGGCATCTGTTCGTTTTATTGATAAAGTACTTATGCAAAATAAAACAACACAGTGTAACCTACAAATTATGACTTATGCACATTTTACATTCTTTGCTCCCCAAAGCCACAGTGGTGGCCCAAAATAAATTTTTGCATATTTTCGCCACCTACATGCATTTTATTGCATTAATGCTACCTTAACAGCACAATATTTACCCTTAGGTGGTCGCTACGCAGTGTCGGATCCAGGAAGGGGTGATGGGGGTGATCACCTCCCCCCCCTCTCAAACCAAGTGATATTATATTCAAAGATTATAAAAATATTCATTTATTTTTATAGAAATTTAACCAATTGGCACCCCCGTCTTAACGATGCTGGATCCGCCACTGTCGCTAAAGCATAAAAAGTCATTCTTATAAAAATAATATTAATATAAGTATTTCTATAAAAATAAATGAATATTTTTATAATCTTCAAATATAATATCACTTGGTTTGAGAGGGGTGGGGGTGATCGCCCCCATCACCCCTCTCTGGATCCGCCACTGCTTAGCGATCACTTAGGGGTGAATATTGTGCTATTAAGGTAGCATTAACGCAATAGAATGCGTGTAGGTGGCGAAAATATGAAAAAATTTATTTTGGGCCACCACTGTAGCTTTGGGGAGCAAAGAATGTAAAATGTGCATAGGTCATGATGTGTAGGTTACACTGTGTTGTTTTATTTTACATAAGTACTTTATAAGTTGTATAAGTTTTGTTTAAAACAAATGAATAGGTAATGAGAAAATCGTAAAAACATGCTGGATAAGGTATAGGGGTAGTTTCTGCAGTATATTTTCAAGGATAGGGGTGGTTTGCGCAGGAATGTTGCAATAACCATATATATTTTTGAAAAGCACTATTGATGAAGCATATGCCCATATGGATCAAAAAGCAAAAAACAAAAAAAAAATTTAACCCCCCATTTTATTTATTGTTTTCGGCTACAAGGGTTGCACTAGGAAATCGCTTTTAGTGTCCATGCATGGGTAATAATAACTTGCACAAAATGATATATGAAGCATATTAATGAAGGGCATTGTGTGTGAAGGATTCCAAGAAAATCACTTTATTTATTAATTCTTCTTTTTTTTTGGGTGGTTCCGGGGAAAAATGGGGGTGCATTATACAAATTTGTAAATAACACCAGTAGATGGGTAATCGCTGAAAGTCTTTTTACTCTAGCATAAACAGTTCAGATGGTATAAAAAGGGGTTTTTTAAAATGTAACACCCTGTAATTAAAAAAAGGGCAATTACCCTTAAGTGAAACCCATACCAAAAAATCAATCATCTATTTGTGAATAATTTCCGCAGCATTTGTTTTTAATTTCCGTTACAGTTAGGGAAAAATATATTTTTTTTAAAAACATCTTTTTTAAAAACTTGTCAACTTTGGGGCGCCACCCTTGCTAAACGGTGGATGATAGAGAGATGCTGTCGGAAATAAATCGTAGAAAATATAGTCCTCTTCATATTTCTATAAAAGAAATTTTTTGTAAAAGGTACAGGAAGGGCTACGTTCTGCAAAAACCATAAATTACCCCCTTTAAAGGGGTGAAAAGGGGGGTTCCGGGGCGAAATTTTTTCAGAAAAAGTTAGTCTTATAATAAGCACCCCTTGATATGCCAGAAAAAAAATAAAACCGGACTTGTGTCCATTTTGCAAGGTTCAACCTCTGTTTCCTACACTATAAGCCATTAACGCGACTTACAGAGGAAGCAAGGGATTATTGCTGGGATGGAGACTGCCAAACGGCCTTTGAAACTTTGAAGAGGCATTTAATTACAGCGCCAATATTAGGGTATCCACTGCCAGAAGGAGAGTTCATCTTAGATACGGATGCAAGCAATGTGGGAATTGGAGGAGTGCTGTCGCAGATCCACGGAGGACAGGAACGAGTCCTTGGATATTTTAGTAAAGTGCTTTCAAAACCTGAACGAAATTATTGCGTCACGAGAAGAGAACTTCTAGCAGTAGTAAAATCAGTGGAACACTTCTATCAATACCTCTACGGAAGGAAGTTTCTAATCCGAACCGACCATGCCGCCCTTAAATGGTTAATGCAGTTTAGGAATCCAGAGGGTCAGATAGCCAGATGGATTGAACGACTTCAAGAATATGATTTCAAGATCGAGCATCGGGCCGGAGTTAGCCACAGGAACGCTGATTCTCTATCTAGAAGACCGTGTCCAGCAGAATGTTCCCATTGCAACAAAACAGAGTCAAAGGAAGCAGCAGTACTAAGAACAACAGTGGTCAACGACGAGTGGACGCCTACCAAGATCAAGGAAGAACAAGAAAAAGATCCAGTTTTACAGAAGATTCGACAATGGAAAGAAGAAAATCGTCGACCATCTTGGCAAGAAATATCAAGCCTAGGCTCAGTAGTTAAGACGTATTGGGCCCAGTGGGACTCATTTATCTTGGAAGACAGCTTGCTTAAACGAGTCATAGAAAATGATGATGGTTCAGTGAGGAAAACACAGTTGATGATTCCAAAGAGCAGAGTAGCCGAAGTACTTCGTCAGTTACACGACAGTCCATCAGGAGGGCATTTTGGTGTAAAGAAGACCCTTCAGAGAATTCGGGAACGGTTTTATTGGATGAATAGTTCCGACGATGTGAAGGACTGGTGTAAGAAATGTACTACCTGTGCTACAAGTAACGGACCCTACCGGAAAAGAAAGGCTCCTATGAGACAGTAAAATGTTGGAAGTCCGTTTGAAAGAATAGCTTTGGATATTGCCGGGCCATTTCTAGAAAGTGACAATGGATGCAAATACATGTTGGTGGTAATGGATTACTTCACGAAGTGGGTGGAGATCTACGCAATTCCAGACCAGAAGGCCGCCACTATTGCAGATGTGTTAATCAAAGACTGCATCAGCCGATTTGGCGTACCTCTGGAGATCCATAGTGACCAAGGAAGGAACTTTGAGAGCGATCTATTTCAAGGAATCTGTGATAAACTAGGCATGAAGAAGACAAGAACCACGGCCTATCACCCGCAATCGGATGGAATGGTGGAGCGTATGAATAGGACAGTCGGCAAGTATTTGACAAAGATGGTGTCCAATCATCAACGAGACTGGGACCAGTACCTTCCGTTCTTCGCAATGGCCTATAGATCTGCTGTTAACGAATCAACTGGCCAAACACCAGCAAAAGTTCTATTTGGACGTGAGATGCGTCTACCCTGTGATCTAGAGTTTGGATGTCGACCTGGAGAAGATGTTGCTGGTGAGGATTACGTGAATGAATTACGAAGAAGAATGGACGATATACATGAGTTGGTCCGTTCTAATCTTCAGATCGCTAGCGACCGAATGAAGAAACGATACGATACCCAATCCGAGAGGGGATGTTTCAAGGAGAACGACAAAGTCTGGCTTTATAATCCAAAGAAGCGAACAGGTTGTTCTCCCAAGTTGCAGCAGTTCTGGGAAGGTCCGTACCTCATTGTCAAGAAGATCAATGACGTTATCTACCGAATAAGCAAGATTCCTAGGGGAAAGCCGATGATAGTCCACCATAACCGGTTGGCGCCATACGAGGGAGACCACGACGTAGATGAAGAAGTAGAAGTCAACCAAGTTCGAGAAATACCTGACCTCACGTTTGAAGAGTTCATGGGTGCCTACGGAGGTACCGGTAAAGCAAGACATGGTGTTACCACTGAAGAAAAGCGAGATCTTCTCGCACTTCCCGATGACTATTCGCTGGCCCATACCATCCCGGCCAGTATCAAAGACGCACGAGGGTTGGCATCCGCCTTCCGAATGAAGTTTGGTCGAGTTGCAGAACTTCAATGCCAACTGCCAGCTCCTGGCAAAGCATTGAAACTTTAAGATGCATCACGTTACCTATTCTATCTGGTAACAAAAGACACTGTCCATGGCCAACCTACCTACCAAGATGTATGGGATGCATTAATTCAATTGAGAGAGCACGTGTTGGAGTCCGACGTGCAAAAGTTAGCCATGCCAAAGTTAGAATGCCGCCAATTAGACTGGAGAGTTATCCGAAATATGGTAGAAGAAATTTTTAAAGACACCGAGGTCCAGGTGTTAGTCTGTTGCAATCCGCATAGTTACTGGTGCGGAGAGAAGACCGTCCCCTGTCATTTTTATACAACTGGGAGTTGTAAAAGAGGGTCCAGTTGCAGATACCAGCATCCAGTTCCAGTCCCGACAAGGTTCCAGGAGGAACCATCTTTTAAAGAGGGGGCAATGTGACGCCTCACAACCCGGCCTAGTTATTCTTGAATCTTCTCGGGGTTACGAGTAAAGGCCAGACCTTCCACGGCGATTCGAGGCGACCGCTGTCAGAGTATTTAAGAACAGGAATTCGAGCACAGGCCAGTCAGTCAATGAACGAGCCGCGACGCGTGATATAATTGTATTCGAATCGGATTTAATGAAATGTATATATTAGTTATCGAAGTTATTATGTTTAGTTAATTAAATCATAAATTTGAGTTGTAAATAAATTAGATGTGTTAGTTGGTGTTATTTGTAATTATTAAAATAAATAAGTGATGTAAATAAAATAATAATTTGTAAGTCTTCCTTTATTTAAAATTAAACTTAGTGCCTAAAGATATAAATAAATAAAATAGTAGAGTCAATCGCGTAACAGTACTAATAACTGATAGGATAGATGAGGCCAAAAACTTTTAAATCAATTCTACTTTACAGTCAGCTCTCTAATGGAAGAGGGATTGAAAATAAGTATATCTAAAACCAAGATGATGACAAATCTTGTAGTCAGCGAAGATATATGCGTAGGAACCAGATCCATAGACCAGATAATGGCCTATATATACCTCATGAGATTGGCATAGGAAAAGATAACCAAACCTTTGAGCTTCTCCGTCGTATAAGACTGATTTGGGTAGCCTTCGGCAAGCTAAACCATATTTTCAAATCGTCTGACATACCAATATACCTTAAAAGAAAAACCTTTAATCAGTGTGTTTTACCAGTGTTGATTTACGGAGCAGAAACGTTGATCATGACAAGGAGAACAGTGCAAAAGATCCGTGTGTCTCAAAGAGCGATGGAGCATGCTATGTTGAGCGTTTCACTAGGAGATAAGATCCCAAACCACCAGCTACGGCAAAAATCAGGAGTGGCTGATGCAGTAGAGAGAATAGCAACACTGAAATGGAACTGGGCAGGCCACGTGGCTCGAATGACAGATAACAGATGTACAAAGCGGATACTGACAGTGGCGTACTGAGCATGGTTCCGCGGAACCAGGGCCCGGGCCACGTAGGGACCCGCTTTAAAGCGCTTTTTGCTTCTTTTGTTTCTAATTTGATGGGGACATTTTGAACTACACAAGTACACACATAGGAAATGTAACTGTTTAATATATTTTAATTTTTATGTAGGTACTTATAAATAAAAACGAAGAATTCCTATTCCTCAAAAAATTTGAAAACAAAATTTATTGAAATACAGTGTACAATACTGTTGTAAGGTTCCTTACTAGTTTTACCTGCTTTCCAAAGCCCATATTTCAACACCTGTAAAGGCTAACCGCCAGGGCCTGCCTACACGTGATAACTCAAAGACTTATATTTTTTATATTAGCAAGATTCATGAATAAGATGTAGGTAGGTAAACTACAAAGTTGCAAATATGCCTTGCAAGTTTTATACTGGGCCATAAAAATAATCCAATACAATAGACTCGATACTCGTGTTTATAGAATCGTCATTATTCAGCCTGTACTTTTATATAGGTAGGTAATTCTTAAAAACTGAAATTTAATTCTAAATATAGACAATAGTGGTAAGAATAACAAGACCCTATAAATATAGACACTAATTTCTTTTTAAGAAAATCTCGTCGTTTGATAAAAGATATCAACCCCACCGTTATCCAAGGTTTGTTTTGATATCTTTTTTATTTAAGCGTTTTACCTCCCTAGGGGTTTGTATGTAATTATTTAATTTATTTATAAATGTATCATATGCAATTTGAGAATCTATTTTGTTGATATAAATTTTATTCCAATGTTCATTTTTTTAAAAGCTGTGTTAATTTTCCGATATTAAGGTTTTTAATTATGACTGGAGATTTGGATGTAGAAAATTTTTGAGTTTTATTATTTATAAAAACGGCTGGCGTAAATTGATCGTGATCAGTCATGTCGGTATGAAAAACAATAGGATTTATATTAATTTACTTATAGAAAACAAACGTTTTCGTGTTTTATTGTTAGATATTAATTTACTGTTTTAATAGTCTATTATTTTTTTTAAGTTTCTAACATCAAAAGTAAATAAATTTCGATCAAAATAATGTTGGTACCTTTTTTTTTGGTTGGTAAAAAAATCGTGAAAATCACCTTCTAGTTAGCATCCAAAAAGATATTAATCGTTACTGCTTGACAAAAAATTATTTCAGTTATTGTTTATAAGATATGTAAGATTCGTTGGTTCAAAGTGCTTAAAAGGCTGAAGTCAAATGGGCTTAAACTAGTCACTAATCACGAGTGTATGCAAATTTTGAAGAGACTTGTCTTATAACCAATTTTTGTCTTCAGGAAAACAAAAAGTCCAAAATATTTACAATAGAAAAACCTATATTTTTTATACTAGTTGAGATTTTTGGTATCACGAATAATTAGTAAGTTATTTTGAAAAAAAAAATCAAAATTATATATATTTTTTTAATTTAAAACCAAATTATTTTCAAAAATGAGCACTTTGAAGCGGTAAAACTTACATATCGTATAAGCGATACATATATATAAGTAAAGTAACTAGGGAAGCGGTAACGATTAATTTCATTTAGGATGCTAGTTAAGGTGTGATTTTTACGATTGTTTTACCAACAAAAAAAAGTGTCCAACTTTATTTTGACCGTTACATAGTTAATATTAAATATTGATGCTAGAAACTGAAAAATAACAAAAATATAGCTTTTTTAAAAACTTTAAAAAGTTGTGATGACTTTTTCTCGAAAAGTGCTTTATTTTTGGTTATCTCACATTGAAATATTCGATTTGGAATTTGACGAATAAGAACCTACATTTCATGACCTACTGGGTTTAACTACTTCGTATATGTATACACAATATTTTTCACTTTTCGAAAACATACATACTTTTTGAGGTATTGGTGAGAAACCGTCTCAAAACGTGTTTTTTTTTTAAATGAACATATTCAGCCACAAATAACTCGAAAAGTATTGACTTAGTGAAAAACTCTATGGAACTTAAAGGTTGCTTAGAAATAGTCTATCTATCTATCTAATCAGCCCTAAACATCCATCCTTGGATATAGGCCTCCTCTTCCTTCTTCCATGCCTCTCTATCTTGGGCAATTTGCATCCATTTTGACCCAGTGTGTTTCTTCAGGTCATCTGACCATCGCATCTGTGGCCTTCCCCTTTTTCGTTTGTGGTTCCACGGTCTCCAATGTATTACCATCTTAGTCCATCTTTCATCCTTCTGCCGTAGGGTGTGTCCGGCGAACTTCCATTTAAGCTTTGCTACTTGGGTAGAGACGTCTTTCACTTTTGTTTTGTTACGGATCCATTCGTTTCTTTTCCTGTCTGATAATTTAATGTTCAGCATTTTTCTTTCCATGGCTCTTTCTGTCTTTGCTATTTTTTTCATATTCTCTTTTGTAAACGTCCATGTCTGAGAGCCATATATTAAAACAGGGAGTATAGATTGATTGAAGACTTTTGTTTTTAGGTATTGCGGGTATTTTCTGTTCTTTAGAATATAAGACAGTTTTCCGAATGATGCCCAGGCCAACCTCATTCTTCTCTTTATTTCTTCGGTCTGATTTTCTCTATTTAATCTAGTGATTTGTCCTAGATATATATATTCTTTTACTTGTTCTATTCTTGTTTGTGCCACTGTAATTACTAGTTCTTCTTGTTGATTGGTCATGGTTTTTGTTTTACTGTCATTCATCTTCAGTCCTATCTTTGTCGATTCTCTATCTAGTTCTTCCATCATTCTTTGTAATTCTTCACTTCTTTCTGCTATTAATACAATATCATCAGCATATCGTAAGTGATTCAGATATTGCCCGTTTATGTTTATACCCAAACCATCCCAGTGCAGTTGTTTGAACACATCTTCTAGCGCTTGGTTGAATAGCTTGGGCGAGATGGTATCTCCTTGTCTTACTCCTCGGTTTATTTTAATAGGCTCCGTTTGTTTCATTAGCTTGATAGTTGTTGTTGCCTTATCATGTATATTTGTAATTAAGTCGGTATATCTGTAGTCTATTCTGCTGTTTTGTAGGGAATTCTTTACTGCCCAGTGTTCCACACTATCAAATGCTTTTTCGAAGTCAATAAATGCCATATATAGCGGGATATGATATTCGTTAGCTTTTTCGATTAATATCTTCATCGTTAAAAGGTGGTCACTTGTACTGAAGCTTTTTCTAAATCCGGCTTGTTCTCTTGCCTGGTATCCATCTAATTTAGTTGCTAATCTGTTTGTTAATATCTTGGTTAATAGTTTGTACATCACATTTAGTAAAGTTATGGGTCTGTAATTCTTTAGATAGAAATAGTCAGTTTATCCAATTCCGGACTTATCTTGAACGTATGTTTTTCAACCGGGAAGGGATGAAACATTCCTAGGGCAGGTATCGCTTTTTTTTGTTTGACATGTTAGCTATATGTATGCCTAATTTCATCTCAATCCGAACAGTTCTTTAAAATTTACAGCAAAAACCGTGAGTAAATGGACTATAAATTAGCTTGAGTTTTTATAATACCGGGTGTCCACTTATGTTTTCCCCCATTTTAACTGCCTATACTTCTAAACGGCTCAAGATAGAAATATGCGGTTTTCACTGAAATGTTTTATTTTAGTAAAAGTTTTGTCTGAATGGATTGAACTATTTATATCGCTTTCAAATACGAAAACAAAAATGGCGGATTTTTGAAAAAAATTTTGTTGATTTTGTTTTAATGGAACACCCAGTATATTTTTTTGTAAATTGAAAGAAAGGTCCTTCACCTATCCAGCTATATAAAGTTTTTCAAAATCGGTTGTCAAATCACTGAGTAATTAATTTTTAAAATGAGAGGTGCAACATGGATATCACATAACATAATATCAATTTATGTGATTTCCACTGCATCTCTCATTTTAAAAATTAATTGTTCAGTCATTTGACAACCGAGTTTAAAATTTTTTATATCGCTGAATAGGTAAATAAACGTTTTTTCAAGTTTTTAGGTAAATGACTATTTTTATACCGCTTTTAAATAAAAAATGGCGGGTTTTTGAAAAAAAAAAACGTTTTTGACTTTTTTTATTAAAACACCCAGTATACTTTTTTTAGCTTGAAAAAATGGTCATTTACCTTTTCAGCGATATAAAAAATTTTAAAATCGGTTGTCAAATGAGTGAGCAATTAATTTTTAAAATGGGAGATGCAATGTGGAAATCACATAACATAATATCAATTTGCTTAGTCATGTTATTTAGGTATGTAATATCCACGTTGCACCTCTCATTTTAAAAATTAATTACTCAGTGAGTTGATAACCGATTTTGAAAAACTTTATATCGCTGGATAGGTGAGTGACCTTTCTTTCAATTTACAGAAAAATATATGGGGTGTTCCATTAAAAAAAAGTCAACAACGTTTTTTGCAAAAATCCGCCATTTTTTTTCGTATTTGAAAGCGATAAAAAAATTTAATCCATTCAGACAAAACTTTTGCTAAAACATTTCAGCGAAAACCGCATATTTCTATCTTGAGCCGTTTAGAAGTTATAGGCAGTTAAAATGGGGGAAAATATAAGTGGACACCCTGTATATTTTATGACATAATTTATGATATAATGATTTTATGATAATTTATAATGTTTTGGATGGGGGCCCACATCCCAACTGGAACCAAGGCCCGCTGATCTATCAGTACGCTACTGGATACTGGAATGGAGACCAAGAGATGATGCCTACCGAAATTATGAGGGAGATCTATGTCCAGCCGTGGACATGCGAAGATTTAATGATGATGATTACTGTATAGCGTAATATTACTACACTCGTCTCGAATTTTTTTCTCGCTTTTTTGAATGGCGTCAAATCGGATTTTGGACCCGTGCAAAAACACCATACCAAGCGATAAGAAGTATTCACTTCAAAAATAGTATTGTATTGATTACATTTCTGTTAATTATAATAAAAACAGTTTCCAACCATATATTAACAAGAGTGTGACCCTCATAAGTAGCGAAATAAATTCAGCCCCGCACCGCGAATGGTTAAAGGACAGGGTAAAGTTTCGTTTGTTATTTCCAAAATATTCCGCTCCACAACGATTTCTATAAAATCAACAGGGATAAAGTAAATAATCTTTACAAGCTTTAGATATGATCGTGCGGCAGAAACGATGTCTGGTATTGCCGCTCCATAATAGGCCGGTAATTATTTTGAAATCACATTTTGGATAAAATAAAAATAATCTTTCCAATAGTAAATAAAAGAAGATTTTTCTGTATTTTCATGTATTGTGTTTGTTGCTGCCTCGCTATCAAGAGCTAGAAACGTCGGAAAAAAAATTATTTTAAGACAACTGGTTCTTTAATATATTATTCCCTATGCTTCCTCGAACACCGTACCGGCCATCTGGGTGCTTATACAGGTTGCGTTCATTACTGCGCAGCACATTTGTACAGGTAAACATATCGAATTTAAAATTATTGTAAGACGAAAAATTATTTTGTCATTAATTTTTAAACATTATTAGAAATACGAACTATAATTGTCAGACATTTTATGGTTTAAAAAGTAATGACAAAAAAATGTTTCGTCCTAAAATAATTTAAATTCAATATACAGGTGATTGATGAGTGTGATAAAGCTCAGTAGATCCGCTATAGTAATAGATAGCAATAAAAGTTGATAACAAAAATTGTAGCCAACTTTCAGCTTTACATTACGAAATTAGTTAGAATGTTACAGGGTGTTCGATAACATAGTGGCAAACCAAACTTATGTTTTTGAAGTGAAAACTTCTTTAGGGACGTTGTGCGATTTTTGGATAGGGGAAAAAGCACTGAATTCGCGACCTTCAACTTTAGGAACGTCGTGCGATTTTTGGATAGGAAAAAAGCATTGAATTGGCGACCGTCATTGCGACCGTCATCGCGACCGTCATCGCGACCGTCATTGCGAGCGTCATCGCTTATGCTATATATTATGTGTATGTATATATTATTTATAAATTGTGTAGAGGCATTTAAATTTAAAATAAATGTAAAACCTATTTTAGGATGGGGAAAAAGGATTGATTTCGCGAACATCATCGCGACCGTCATCGCGTAGGCGAAAAAAATTTTGTACATATGTAGGTATGTTATGTGTATGTATAACTATATATAAAATGTATAGAAGTATTTAAATTTAAAATAAATGTAAAACCTATTTTAGGATGGGGAAAAATGATTTATTTCGCGACCGTCATCGCGACCGTCATCTCTTCGGCGAAATAAATTTTGTACGTATCTATATTATGAGTATGTATACATAAATTGTATAAAAGTATTTAAATTTAAAATAAATGTAAAATCTATTTTGGGATGCGGAAAAAAAATATTGATTTCACGACCGTCATCGCGACCGTCATCACTTCGACGAAATAAATTTTGTACGTGTATTATTATACTGTACATATAATAATACATACTAATATTATTGAAGTGAAAACTTCTTAAGAGACGTTGTGCACTTTTTAGATGGAAAAAAGTATTGAATTAGCGACCGTCATCGCCTTGGCAAAATAAATTTTTGAAGTGAAAACTTTTTTAGGGACGTTGTGCACTTTTTAGATGGGAAAAAAGTGTTGAATTAGCGACCGCCATTGCTTCTGCGAAATAAATTTTTGAAGTGAAAACTTCTTTAGCGACGTTGTGCACTTTTTAGATAGGCAAAAATATTGAATTAGCGACCGTCATCGCGACTGTCATTGCTTCGACGAAGTTGTGAAGTGAAAACTTCCTTAGGGGCGTTTTGGTCTTTTTAGATGGGGAAAAAGTATTGAATTATCCACCGTCATCGCGACCGCCATTGCTTCGACGAAATACATTTTTGAAGTGAACACTTCTTTAACGACGTTGTGCCCTTTTTAGATGGGCAAAAAGTATTGAATTAGCGACCGTCATCACTTCAGCGAAATAAAATTTTGAAGTGAAAAGTTCTTTAGGGACGTTGGGCAGTTTTCAGAGAGGGAAAAAGTATTAAATTAGCGACCGGTATTTGTTCGACGAAATACATTTTTGAAGTGAAAACTTTTTTAGGGACGTTGTGCACTTTTTAGATGGGCAAAAGTATTGAATTAGCGACCGTCATCACTTCAGCGAAATAAAAGTTTGAAGTGAAAAGTTCTTTAGGGACGTTGGGCAGTTTTCAGAGGGGAAAAAAGTATTAAATTAGCGACCGGTATTTGTTTGACGAAATACATTTTTGAAGTGAAAACTTTTTTAGGGACGTTGTGCACTTTTAAGATGGGGAAAAAGTGTTGAATTAGCGACCGCCATCGCTTCGGCGAAATAAATTTTTGAAGTGAAAACTTCTTTAGGGACGTTTGGCACTTTTTCGATGGGAAAAAAGTTTTAAATTAGCGCCCGTTATTGCTTCGACGAAATAAATTTTTGAAGTGAAATCTTCTTTATAGACGTTGTGCCCTTTTTAGACGGAGAAAAATATTGAATTATCGACCGCCATCGCAACCGTTATTGCTTCGACGAAATAAATTTTTGAAGCGAAACCTTTTTTAGGGACGTTATACACTTTTTAGATGGAGAAAAAGTGTTGAATTAACGACCGCCATCGCTTCGGCGAAATAAATTTTTCAAGTGAAAACTTCCTTAGGGACGTTGTGCACTTTTTGGATGGGAAAGAGGTATTGAATTAGCGACCGTTGTTGCTTTGACGAAATAAATTTTTGAAGTGAAAACTTCTTTAGGTACGTTGTGCCCTTTTTAGATGGAGAAAAAGTATTGAATTATCGACCGTCATCGCGACCGTCATTGCTTCGACGAAATAAATTTTTGAAGCGAAAACTTTTTTAAGGACGTTATACACTTTTTAGATGGGGCATAAGTATTGTATTAGCGACCGTCATCGCTTCGGCTAAATAAATTTTTCAAATGAAAACTTCTTAGGGACGTTGTGCACTTTTTAGATGGGGAAAAGGTATTAAATTAGCGACCGTCATTGTTTGAGGAAATAAATTTTTAAAGTGAAAACTTCTGTAGAGACGTTGTGCACTTTTTAGATAGGAGAAAAGTATTGAGTTTGCGACCCTCATCACTTTGCCGAAGTAAATTTCGTACGTACCTAATATATATTATGTGTATGTATATATAAATAGCATAGAACGTACGCAACGCTTCTAATATAATATAGGTATAGCACTTCTTTTTGGATGTGGAAAAGCATTGAGCTTGTAATTTATATACTATAAGAAGTTTTCACTTCTGTCGGCACTCCCATAAGTACTTTAAGTTTTTTTTTAATGGAACACCCTATATTTTATTTTATATTCGAAATTCTCTTAACTCTACCATCACAAAAATATAAAGGTTTTTTTATGTTATATAGGGCTTTTACAAAGTTATAACCAATTTTTTATGAAAAACGGAACAAGTTCAGCTCCTTATATAAATAAAAATAAGCACAACAGCAATGGTTTATTGGTGCTATATTTTTTTGTTGATTATCAAAATTTATAAAAATGGTTGATATTGCTAATTTTCCTTATATCGAATACAGCGTGAGTCAAAACGCAAGTACATTCTTTTCTCAGAAATTCTAAATGGAACACCCTGTATATATACCCTGTGTATATACCCTGTGTATATACCCTGTAAATACCTGTGTATTTATATCACCATCGAAAAGTATCATTACCGTACTTTAATTTTTGTATAATATTCCCTATGCCTAAATTTGTTAGTTTTCGAGATATTTTCATTTTTCAGAGCAAGTTATTAATTAAGGTGTTCTATTTAAAATAACTGAGAAAATAATGTACTTGCGTTTTGGCTCATCCTGTATTCGATATAAAGAAAATTAGCAATATCAACCATTTTTATAAATTTTGACAATCAACAAAAAAATATGGCACCAATAAACCATAGCTGTTACTTATTTTTATTTATACAGGGAGCTGAACTTATTACGATTTTCGTAGAACATTGGTTATAACTTTGTAAATACCCTGTATATCATAACAAACATTTATATTTTTGTGATGGAGAAGTTAACAGGGTTTCGAAGATAAAATAAAATATAGGGTGTTTCCATTTTAAAAAAACATAAGTTTGGTCTGCCACTATGATCTCGAACACCCTGTAACATTCTAACTAATTTTGTAATGCGAAGCTGAAAGTTGGCTACAAGTTTTGTTATTAACTTTTATTGCTATCTATTACTATAGCGGATCTACTAAGCTTTATCACACTAATTAATTACCCTGATTTTGTATTTAACTGTACAGGGCCCTGATTCTAAATCAAATTTCGACACTAAACAAGTCGCTTTCAATATGGCGACGGTTGAAATGCGATTGTGCGAGCCTTGTGGATTTTAGTTGAACTAACGAAGTGACGTCATGAAATAGCGACTATCGAAATTAATAGCGACTTTAAAAAGGGTGTTGATATTATAATTTCGACTGTCGAAATTATTTGACACTGTTTGACACGGAGATGAATGAATGGCCAAAAGCGAGGTTAGGTTTAGTTTAGATGTGTTTTGTTTATTTCTTGCAAGGAAAACTAAAGCAAAAGGTATTATAATATAGCTGGGTTTAATTGAAATTTGCTTGTTTTGAGGAATTAGATAGAATAGTATTAAATTAGAAATATAATAATTGAGAATGTCCACAACATGAATCATCAACTCAATGAAAGATGTAAGGTAATAATCTGGGAAAATAAGTAAAAAACAAGAAAAATTAATTACCAGCTATTTTATTGCTGGACATGCTGAAATCAAATCTTAAGATTTCCTATATTAGTAATATAGCTGTGCAAAGTCCACAGAAAGTGTGCTATTTTGTTTATAAACAAATTAGCGCTCCGAAATCTTTTTTTTATTATTGCTCTATAACTCCGAAAATTTTAACTTTAAACCAAAACACTCACATAAAAATTGACAGTAATTTAATTCTGCACATTGATGATTTATTCCAATTTCCTTCGACGGAAATTTTCCTCGGAAAATTCGGGTTTTCCAAACAAAATCTTTAATTTTCAACTAAAATTTGAGGGAAGTAATTATTTATCAATAATTAAATAATTTGGTGACAGTGACATAAATCTTTTTTGTTATAAGTGTCTTGAAGATATGAAAATTTGTATGTACAAAGAGGACCGGAATTAAAAGGTATCTAATGGTTCAAAGATTAAAATCCTGTTGTTTATAACTCTGTCGCAAATGCCGGTCAAATTTGATCGGTTATACCTGGAATCACTCCTCGCAATTCAATTTGTTTTTCTTCGAAAAGGACACAGAAGCCGTGCCCTTTTCAACAGCGTTAACTTAATTTAATTAAATCTAATATTTTCTGAGGGGTTCTATTTGTTTATAAGCCAAAAAATTGTTTCTTTATAACATTCCTGAGACCGCTCAAATGGTCCAATTTCAATCCTGTAAGGTACGTTGAATAGGTATATGTAGTGCTTTTTTATACGAAAATCATAGTTATTCTGGTGTATCATAATCTTTCTGGTTATTATTTCGACCGAAATTTTTTAATTAACATTTTAATTATTGCTAAACTATTGGTTAGATTGTCGCCGGTCTCCTGATATACAGAGAGGGGCTAAATTATGGAATAAATTCATTTTCTCTAAAATGGACGATTTTAGAGAAAAATCCCGAAACAGGTCGATTTTTATTTTTAAATTAAATTTCTTGGCATATATTTCAAACTAGTGACGTCATCCATCCGAGCGTGATGACGTAATCGATTATTTTTTTAAATAGGAATAGGGGTTCGTGTTGTAGCTCATTTACAAAGGCGTTCAATTCTCTATTCAGTATTATAAACATTAATATCATTATTTATACAGGGAGGCCAAAAAAATTTTTGAATTAAATTAATTGACGCAAGAAGAAGAATGCATGTAATTTATTTAACTCAAAATACATTCTATTGCTGTCAGAAAATAGAAAAAAAATGTTTATTTTGCAAATAAACATTGCTTTTAGCTTAAATTAAATGTTCAAACTGCCAATAGGTAGGAGGGAGGCTGTTTGTGATTTAATTTAAGCGAAAAGAAATGCTTATTTGTGAAATAAACCTTTTCTTCTATTTTCTGACAGCAGTACAATGTATTTTGAGTTAAATAAATTACATACATTCTTCTTTTTGCGCCAATTAATTTAATTCAAAAATTTTTTTTGGCAACCCTGTATAAATACCTAATGATAATAATGTTTATATTACTGAATAGAGAATTGAACGCCCTTTCAAATGACCTACCACACGACCCCTATTCCCATTAACAAAATTATCGATTACGTCATCACGCTCAGATGGATGACGTCACTAGTAAGAAATATATGCCAAAAAATTCTAATTTAAAAATAAAAATCGACCTCTTTCGGGGTTTTGCTCCAAAATCGTCCGTTTTAAAGAAATGAATTTATTCCATAATTTAGCCCCTCTGTATAATCTACTTAATAAATCTTTCATGTCATGAATTATTTAATTATTGATAAGTAATTAGGTACTTCCCTAAAATTTTAATTGAAAATTGCAGATTTTTTGGGAAAACTCGGATTTTCTGAGTAAAATTTTTGTTGAAGGAAATCGGAAAAAAAATAACTTTGTGCAGAACTAAATTACGGTGAATTTTTATTTGAGTGTTTTTGGCTCAAAGGAAAAATTTTAGGAGTTACAGACCACTAATTGAAAAATAAAGAAGATTTAGAAGTGCTAATTTGTTTATAAATAAAATAACACACTTTCTGCGGACTTGTCATACCCCATATTACTAATAAAGTAACGCATAAATTCGTTATTTCGTAAACTGGTTACTTTAAGGAAAATTCCCGAAACACGTCGATTTTTATTTTTAAATTACGGTTTTTTGGCATATATATCATACTAGTGAAGTCATCCATCTGGGCGTGATGACGTAATCGATGATTTTTTTAAATGAGAATAGGGGTCATATGATAGCTCATTTAAAAGGGTATTCAATTCTCTATCCAAGAATATAAACATTAACATAATTATTTATACAGTGTGTTCAAAAAACATTTTTTAATTAAAATAAGTGAGACAAAAAGAAGAATATAATGTAATTATTTAATTCAAAATACATTTTACTACTGTCAGTAAACGGAAAAAAAATTTATTTGACAAATAAACATTGATTTTCGCTTAAACGAAATGTTCAAACTGCCAAGCGACAGGTGGGTGGCAGCTTTAACATTGAATTTAAGCAAAAAACAATATTTATTTCTCAAATAAACATTTTTTTCCTGTTTTCTGACAACAGTAAAACGTATTTTGAATTAAATAAATTACGTACATTCTTCTTTTTGTTTCAATTATTTTAATTAAAAAAATGTTTTTTGAACACCTTGTATAAATAATTAGGTAAATGTTTATATTAGTGAATAGAGAATTGAATACCCTTTCAAATGAGCTATCACATGACCATTCTCATTTAAAAAAATCATCAATTACGTCATCGCGCCCAGATGGATGACGTCACTAGTATGATATAAATGCCAAAAAATCTGAATCTAAAAATAAAAAACGACCCGTTTCAGGATTTTTCATTAATGTCGCTGGTTTACGAAATAATGAATTTATGCGTTACTTTATGGACGCACTGTATATGCAATCTTAAGATTCGATTTTAGCAATAAAATAGCTGGTAAATAATTTTTCCCAAAAATGGCATTTTTTCGATAATTTTCCCAGACTATCAACAAGTTCCAATAAACGGGAGCGCCAACCCAAATTCTGAGCAGTCTCAACATGATAAGGTTAATATCCCCAGTTGTAACTAATATCGAAATGAATAAGGATCGCTGTATTCTGCGGCTGTCATGGCGGTGTCGAAATGAAATTGCGACTGTCGAAATGAATTAGAATCAGGCCCCAGGTGTGCTGCGCAGTAATGAACGCAACCTGTATCAGCAGCCAGATGGCCGGTACGGTGTTCGAGGAAGCATAGGGAACAATGTATGAAAGAATCAGCTGTCTTAAAATAGTTTCTCGAAAACGTTGCTAGCTCTTAGACCATATAGAGTTCCAAAGAATTTTTATATTTATTTTTATACACACATCGGAAAAGTCTAGGGATATTTTTATAACATAATAAAATTAAATAAAAATAAATTCACATGATGACGTGATCATTTAATTTCAATTGCAGTTGTACAGTTGCTCACCCTGTAGATTTTTATGAGTAAGACATATCGGAAAAAGTGATCAGGAATATTTTGAAAAAGCTCTTTAGAGGAGAGGAAAAAACATTAGGTTTTATACTGCTATGCAGTTTTATTCTGATAGTTTCGATTTTGCTCATGCTATAAAATTCTTGTTTACGTAGTGCATTGAAAATATTTTTTTATCTTATAATGGCGTCATTTACCTTTGGATGGGATGTAGGCCTTCTTCCTATGTAGGTATCGTTCCTGGTGGGGTTGGTCAAAACTTTCTAAAAATATCCCTAGACCTAGACTTGTCGAATGTGTGTATATTCTATATTGTACATATTGCAAATATGTTTAATTAACAATTATATAAAAATTAAAATCAACTGATTTTAATTTTGCTGTAATAGTGAATTGCGATATCTATACATGCTTCATTGATTACCATAAAGCGTTCGATACAGTAAAGCACGACAAGCTGATGGAGATTTTAACAAATATTAGAATAAATACCTGCGATCTAAGAATTCGATTCGAGGCAGGAGAGTTCGATAATAATAAAATCAAAAGTGGAGTTCGACAGGGATGTATATTATCACCTCTGCTGTTCAACGTATACTCTGAGGAAATCTTTCAAGAAGTAGTAGAGGATGTTGAAGCCGGAATTGGAATTAACGGATAACATCAGATTCACGGTCGACATGGTGGTATTCAATGACAGTTATGAAGCTCTCCAGGAGCTAATAAATAGGATCACAGAACTCAGAGATATGGACTTTCACTAAACGTTAAGAAAACAAAATGTATGATGATATCTAATAAGGAATAGCAATTTGGACGAATCATTGTGGATGGTCAACGAATAAAAAGAGTAAAAACATACTCATATCTTGATAATTGTCGATGAAAATTGAGACCTTCTTCTTCTTTGAGTACCGTGCCCGAATTTTAGGCGTGGGTAGCTTCATTGACAATTTGTCGATATTGATCTCGATCTTGCGCGACATGGAACAATTCATCTGCTGATAAGCCAGTCAATTGACGAAGGTTTCAGAGCCATGCATATTTTTTCGCCCTACCAATTTCTCTTTGTCCCTCTATCTTTCCGTATTAACTACAGTATCCAATGTCTGCTACCTCTCATTATATGCTGCAGATATTCAGGTTTTCTCTTTTTATCATCTTCGTTAAGTTACCTTCGCCGTGACCTATTCCGTTTAAGACTTCTGTCGTTGTCTGATAAATGTACTTGTGTATCTGTTCCCCGTGTGTGACCGATCAAACCCCACTTTCTGGACCTTATTTCATTTTCTAAGCTCTTTTGTTCGGTCAGGTGTAGCAGATCTTCGTTTCTGATGATGTTAGGCCAAAAAATACGAGCAATTTTTCGTAGGCATTTATTAGAAAAACCTGCAGTTTGTGTGTAAGAGTTTTAGTCACTTTCCAGGATTTACATCCGTAGAGTAGTACAGACATGACATTTGACCAGAATATTCGGATCTTTGCCTTTGTAGTATACTGGCCAGACCTCCAAATAGGGTTGAGCATGCTGAATGCTTGTTGAGCTTTTCGTGTCCTCATCCGTATATCGTCTTCTTTACCTCCGCTTTCAGTTATGACAATTCAATCTGCATGCTTTTAATAGTAAATAGTATGTTGTTTCCTCCATTTATTCTCATGGATTTGGTTTTATTAATATTGATTTTCAAACCTATTTTATTGGCTTCAGTGAAAAGTGTTTCCAGTTGGTCAGCCACATCTTGGAACCTTTGTCCTAAGAGGCAGATGTCGTTGGCGTCTTCTAGATCGCTTAGACGTGGGGTTAACGTCCTTTGTATCTCTCTTGTTTCGGAGCTTAGTTTGGACGGAACATAGTCTACAGCTATGTTAAAAAGAAATAGGGAAAGCACGCATTCCTGTCTGACTCCATACGGGTATGCTACATTCGTCACTGCTGAACCCATTGTGTGTCATGCTGCATTTCCCAGTGTACAGTAACTTAATAATGCAAATTATTTTTGCGGGATGTTTCTTAGCTCTAATATATAATCTTTAGACCTTCTACCCTCTCGGGTGTAGGTATAATTCTTAGCTCTAAAATATTTCTTATAGCAGCATGAGATAAGCTGTCAAAGGCTTGGTTCCGCATTCAGCCGATTGTTCCATTATTACCCTCATAGTATTCATGTGGTCTATGTTGTCTATGCAAAAGAACCTTCGGTCAGTACGTATTGCCGGTTTTGACATATGGAACTGAAACATGGGCTTTAACAACCGCATAAACCACAAACTTCAAGTGACTCAAAGAGCTATGGAACGGAGGGTGCTCAGTGATCACAAATCCTATGAAGAAATGAGAAGACGATCAAAAGTAACAGATGTGATCCAAAAGATTGCCATTTTAAAATAGAACTGGGCAAAACACAAAGGAAGAATGGAAGACAACCTTTGGACGAAGCGATTTCTTGAATGTCGACCAAGGCCAAGTAAGAGTCTTAGAGGCATACCTCAAACCAGATGGACTGATGACATCAAGATCAAGCTAATGGCTGGCTACAAAAAGATGCAGAAATCAGCGAACAAAAATGAATAAGGAAGGTGTGTCTATGTAGGGAGGTGTGTGTAAGGAAGGACACACCATCCGACGATGGATGGAATAGCTGTTGATGATGATTAGCTCGAAATTAAACTTTGTTCTTCTTTTCAGTATGATGGTCGTGAAAACTGTATTTATGGCGGTAAGCTAAGATAAGGTAAGACAGTTTCTTTCTACGTGTTGGTTAAAAATATCCTTGGAGATAATTTTGTTAAGGCCCTGATCGTCAGGCGAGTAAAACCGCAGTTTTGTGGCTCGTCGGTAAAGCTCGCCAGTGTATCATTGCAATACCGCGGTTTTATATACTGACGAGCCCGGCTCGCGGCTCGTCAATTTGTTTTATTTTTTACTTGGCTTGTCGTTCAAAACCGCCCGTCCGATCACGGCTGGCGAGCCGAGCCGGCAGATTTTGGCGACCACTGCAATGGAAGGACGTGCACGCCAGTTTTTAATAATGAATATGAGAATATTCTCAGTTACGATTTTGTATTAAATATGGCGATATGGCTTACGAGACTGTCCTTGTTTATCGAAATGTACATCGCCAGAGGACAATAACATAGAAATTCGACTTACCGCATATGCTAAGCTCTTGGAGATCCTAAAAAAATATGAAACGAACGCAACTATAACCGATGACAAGAAAAAAACTTAGTCATTGCTAGCTTCCTATAAGAAAGAACCTAACTAATAAGGTTACGGCAAGCATAAGAAATAAAGAAAAGGCTCCGGAATTGAAGATTTGTACCTCCAAAAATTATAGTATTATAAGGAGCTTGAATTTCTCAACGATCAGGCTCGCTAGTCGATCAGCACCAACGAACCGCTGAGCCGCGAGTAAAACCGTCGTTGTTAAAACCGCGGTATTATGGCTCGTACGTCAATCACCCACTTTACACTTATTTATATAAATATATATCATAATATGATATTATATTATATTATAATCTGCATTTTAGTCGTTTAGTAACCTAAATACAATTAGATACATATTCTACAAAGGTTAATTAAGGATAGTTTATTATTCATTCGAGTTGTAAACGTTTTATAAACACAATATGGTATAAAAACGCTATCCTTTGTTTCAAGAGACAGACACTGCCAAACTGGCCTATAAAGCAGCTGGTCTCACTTCATAGTTTCGAATTGAAACGGCGAAGCGTTGGATAGCGGTATTCAAATATGTATCAAATTTTCTACGAGTATGTTAAAATAAAACTGGATATGCTGGATACATTGTGAATTGAAATCTGTTGTTTGTTTAGAACTTTTGTACTTTAGGTTAACACTTTTTCCATTGAGTTTTTGTTATTTCGAAATTGTTGTTTCTTAGGCTCCTACTATTTTTTTGAAATTAGCGATAACATGGTAACGACATAATTATTATTTCTTTTTACATATTTAAAACAAGTTTAGATGCAGATTTTTCCAGGCAGCTCTTTTGCTCTCTGTTTATGGGCAATTGTAACATTTCTGAATTTGTGGTAAGCTTGACACACTTTTTCAACTAAACAGTATGCATTTCGTTAGTTCGTTTGTTTTTTTTTTCATTTTTTCGGTCCATATCTTGTTCTCTTCGATCTGGTCAATTTTTTTCGTAGCCGCCATTTTGTTCTCCTTCCTGTTTGTTTTGCTTGTTAGTTAATTAAAATATTCCTTTTCTTTGGTGTCCGTAATGCATGTTCTGTTTTCTGTTCCCCTGTGTTATTTTCGTCGGCCATATATCTCTATTGGGGACATGTAAGGGTCAGAAGATAGATAGAAGTTGACAGGAATCGACAGGAGTGGCGACTCCTTTGTGAGCAGGCCAAGATACACAACGAATTGTCGAGCCACTTATAATGATTACATATCTCTATTATCTCTCGGTTAGTTCATCTTCTCCATTCTCCTTTCGCTACTTTTATATCTCCAAAGACTTCCATATGATTTTTTGGGAAACCTCAATATTTATTTTTCCTTCTGATTCATGATTTGTGTTTCACGTACCTACACTCTACAGTACTATTAGAAACGCTCGTCATGCAGACGTTGATCGAGAATCTCAAACCAAATAACTAAATGATCATTATGATATATTATTTTCTGTATGTGCTTCAGCAGAATCTATTTTCATTTTTCTGTATTCGTATATCTGTTAGTTTCATTTCAACCGTTTTCTCAGGGAATTTCAACATTCAACAATATTTGGTTGATCAGTCCTTGTGTCCTTTGAATTCTCTGTTTCTTCCTGTTTCTTAGTATGTGCTCTTATCGACACTGATAACTACAAGATTTCAAGGCTAGACCATAGATGATAATATAATAAAAATAATAGAAAAGACTTATGTAGTGTGACCATTCAGAACGAATGAATGATACTAAATGGCCAAAAAATATGAAGTTTGTACCAGTAGAAAAACGAAACGAAGTCGGTCACCCAGAAGCTGGAAAAAAATATCACAGAGGCAATATAAATAGAGAGGTCTTTATGAATGTGACTGGCAAGGCCGAAAATGATCTTTAAGTAATATTCAAGTACACCACAGGTTTACCGCTGAAATCTATCTTCTTCTTGTTACGGTGCCTATCCGTTTGGGATGTTGGAGACCAGGGCCCCCGTAACCGGGCGTGCAACGCGTGCAACGCGTGCGACGCATGCGGGCGCAACCCCAAAAGGGCGCCAAACCGAAGGTTTGCCAAATAAGAAATATTTATTTTAAATGAGGAGATAATGATTTTTTATACAATTTTAATTTCAATTTTTTCATGAACATCGAGAGAAATCTCAAAAATCAAATATTGTGTTCAGGGCCGGACTGGCACATAAAAAAGGCGCCAACCCAAATCCTAAAAAAGGCGCCAGACCCCCCACCCTTTTTACATCAAACTTTTTTCAAATCCTAACGCATGTATTTTCAATTAGGTAACTCTACAAATATTATTTGTGATTTTTTTAACTTTATTTTAATTTAAATCCATAAAGTAATTTACTATTTTTATTGGAAACATTAAATTATATTAAAATGCCATAAAAATATAGCTTCAGTTTCCCAGTATCCCTTTTACTCCGTTACATTTTTTGATGATCTCTGGAGATTTAAAACAAATTTTTGAAAAGTTTGAGTAATTTTTCAACTGCTTCTACAGAGGAATCTACTGGTTCAAAAACAATTAACAAAAATCATGATTGGTGTTCAATATAACTCACTTTTTGAATTTTTTCAAATTTTTAGAGCGCTCTAACACTCCATATAATAGAAGATTAAACCTAGATAAAATATCCGCAACCACATGGTGTCAGGCGATCGGTGCCTGAGCGGTGAATGACCTAGATCAGACAGCCGCAAACGGAGCCATCGGAGAACTGACGAAACCCTTTGAAATTTGAAATTCAAGCCTTAACGTGGGCAAGGGCGCACTGCATCGCCGGACAGTATAATTCGCCCATACTCATGGGAACTATATGGATAAGTATTTAATCACGCAGGAAAAAATAAAACAAAACGAAGGGACAATGGAGCGAGTCACCGGTGGTGATGCAAGCTGGAACAAGCTATGAATGAGATGATAATATCGTGTTCATCAGTAGTGAAGGGAACAGAGGGACAGTATTCAGCGAAGAAGAAAAGAGGAAGGAGACTTCGGAAAAAGGGGATCTGTTGGAAGAATTCCGGTCAGGGGTAGGAACCTGAACAAGACGGAGCTTCCAGCGGAGGCAACCTTGCAAAGGAGCTCTTCACTTGGGGAGAAAAGATCTAGAGAGAAGGAGTAGAGTTTCGAAATAACGGCTATGGTAAGAGCAATGAATAAACTTACCAGAGTTACAAATAATTTAGTGAAACTAATGTCCGACCATAAGAACACGAAAGTCGGAATCAAGAATGAGGTAAAAAACCTTAAAAGAGTCACCAAAGATATCTTCTTCTTTTTGTATAGACATGACTGTCTGTTTTTTCAATGTGCTTCTAATAAGTTGTCGTTCCATCGTTTTCGTGGTCTTTCCACTGATCTTCTTCCTATTGGAGAACCGTCTCACGCTGTCCTTAAACTGTCGAAGACCACTGTCCACCGAAGACATGGAGGGAACTTTCAGAGAAATCGCCCTCGGCAGCATTGAGAACCGAAATATAATAGTGGAGAAAAGCGGTGAGGAAGGAACGACTAAGAGGCGGCAAGCGTGTCCACACAAATGGGCTTCGAAGAGTTCTTTCCCGAATAACTTAGTGAAAGAAAGATACAAATGATCGCAACGGTCCTGAACTCAAGGGAAAGAGGCTTTGAAAAAATTAACATTATAAATTTGAATAGGAAGATCACTTTACTTTACGGTCGTCAAACCGGGAAGATAAAATAAATCTCCAGGCGACTTAGTAATGGTCTTGGAACCTGGACTTCTAGGTGAAGGGGAAAGGTCCAACGACCTGACCAGGAAAAACCGAAACTGGTAGTAAGTGCAGTAGGTACATGCAGACCAAGAGACCTCCCACTTAATTCTATGGTCACAATTACAAAATAGAGTCAGGAAAAAGAGAACCGGGGAAATCGTCAGACTATTTTCATGATCCCTGTAGAGAAAGGGGTGACAGAAATGGAAGGGGACAAGAGACTACTGGCAATTATCTCTAAATTATTGAGGGAAGACATAGAGACACTGGAGACCAGAGAGGCGTCCCTAACAGTATAGGGGGCATACAGAGGTAGGAACCTCAGGAAGCTCCTCGAAGTCACCTTTATGGGTATGGACCTCCACCTCGCGCTGGAGAAGTATGAACGTGGTGACGCAGAAGGTGATAGTGAAGGGAGGTGGAAAATCCTACGCCGAGTTGCTAAAGCTAAACAAAGGCAGTGTAGACACGAGGAAGAGTCAAATTGGTGTCAAAAGCGCTAAGAAGATTAGGTACAGGGACCTAAAGCTCGAAGTGGCATGGAAAGAACAGGCCTAACACCTGAAGAAGATAAGCGTGGCCCGCTCGGAGGAAAACGTAGTAGAGAACGTCCGGGGCTATCGGGACCAGGTGGATATATTTAATATAGACAGTGATGCCAAAAAGGAAGAAATCCTGAGACAGGATCGCAGGTATACCGGCAGCAGAAAATCTAACACATCAAACTCGTCTCTATAAGGGAAAATAGAGAAGGCAACACAAATGTCACAGTCAGACTGACGCACATCGCAGCCAAACAAGCACTGGAAAAAGAATATATTGGCTATAACTCGTGCAAGATACGAAAGAGAGACTGCATGTCCAGCGATGCTTCAGATGCCTACAATTCAGTCATGATAAAACCGACTGCAAGGGAGAAAACAGAGCGGCTCCTGCCACAGATGTGGCCAGGGAGGCCATCAGGCACGAGATTCCAGTAGTGAAGCGACTTTTTGACTCACTTCAGTGCCCGGAGTATAAATGGGATATAACTGATTAATGGGATGTTACAATATCGGCAAGCTCTTATTTTTAAAGGATGCATATCGAATTTCTTAAACATTTATACCAAACATTAAAATGGCCACTTTTTGCGCATTCTGACAAAGTTGCGTTTCTACTACGCCCACGGACTTCATTATGTAGGATTCTAGGGCCCAATAATCCTACATGTATAATGTAGTTATGGAGCGCAGAAGAATGCACTTATATATTTTAGGCCAATTGTGAGATGTAACACTCTTATATTATAATAGAAACAGCAGATATTGATACATACGAAAGGCGCCTGAATCGTAAAATTGGTCTTCGAGGGCGCCGCGCGTCCTATCTAAGCCATTTGATTATCTAGTATCTGATACAAGTTGACAAGTTGTATTTTGTTATACCCAATGGCTTCATTATTTAGGATTCTGGGGCGCAACAAACTAATACCTGATAAAAGTTGACAAGTTGTATTTTGTTGTACCCAATGGCTTCATTATTTAGGATTCAGGGGCGCAACAATCCTATATGTATAATGTAGTTATGAAGAGCAGAAAACTACACCTGTCTATTATAGGCCAATTGTGGGATGTAACACTGTTTGTATCAAGTATCAGATAATTAAATGGCTTAGATGCAACGCGCAGCTCACTCGAAGACCATTTTATAATAGAAACAGCGGAAAGTTATACCTACGAAACGCGCCCGAATCGTAAAAATTATCTTCGAAGGCGTCGCGCGTCGTATCTAAGTAAGCTATTTACCTATTTTAATGGAAACAGCGGATATTGATACTTACAAAAGGCGCCAGAATCTAAAAGTGATCTTCGAGAGCGGCGCCCGTCGTGTCTAAGCTATTTATTATAATATAAACTAACATAAACAGCAGATATTGATACCTACAAAAGGCGCCAGAATTTAAAAATGGTCTTCGAGGGCACCGCGCGTCGTATCTAAGCTATTTATTATAATAGAGACAGTGGATATTGATCCCTACAAAAGACAAAGGAATCTAAAAATGGTCTTTAAGGGCGCCGCTAGTCGTATCTAAGTTATTTATTATAACAGAAACAGCGAAAATTATTGATACCTACGAAAGGCGCCCGAATCGTAAAAATTGTCTTCGAGGGCGCTGCGAGTCGTATCTAAGCTACCTATGTATTATAATAGAAACACCGGATATTGATACCTACGAAAGGCGCCCGAATTGTAAAAATGGTCTTCGAGGGCGCCGCGCGTCGTATCTATGCTATTTGATTATCTGATACCTGGTAAAAGTTATACTTTGTTGTACCAACTGGCTTCATTATATAGGTTTCTATAGCAGCTTCTTCATTAAGTAAAAACAGTTTTTAGGAGACTGGTTGCCACCTAGTCTTTGTGTAAAGGTTAAAAAAAAATTTTCAGCGTTTAATTTTTTTAATGGATATATACTAACGAAGGCAAAAGGCGCACCGGCCCGCTGGCCGGTGGGCCGGCGGCCCAGTCCGGGCCTGATTGTGTTATTACTGGAAAAACAATTAAAATTTTATTTTATATTTGGTGTTAATAATTATTTCTACTATTTTATATTTACAATAATATAATATCCGAATACCTATTGTGCATTATCCGTAAATGATAGAATTAATGTCTTCTAAAGTAAAAAATAATATTGGGTATGGACGGTATGGTGCATAGTTCCAAATATCATTCAATAATTATGGACTGTATCCCAGATTCCTGTCATAAAAAGCAAACAAGCCTAAGTTTGCGATATGTAGTATTAAACGATAATTACAAAAAAATAATTTGACACTACAGGGGAAGGACTATTTAATTTTGTAGTTGGACCATTACAAAATTTAAATTTAAGGGCGCAAAATTTTGCGCAAATGTGTTTTAAATGCATTCATTTTTTTCGAATCCTGAGAAAACTAATAAGTATTTTTGAAAAATTTAAACGCAGAATGAAAAATTACAATATTACCGAAGGTCGAAAGTCCCTGAAAACTTCTAATATAATGTTTGTTTGAATAAGTTACAGGGGTGAAAAAAATAGAGAAAATTTATTGTGATTTTTAATTTCAAATATCTCAAAAAAACTTTTTTGTTATTCTAAGGGACTTTCGGCCCTCGGTAATAACGTAATATTTCATTCTGCGTTTAAATTTTTCAAAAATGTGTATTATTTTTCTCAGGATTCGAAAAAAAAAATAATGCATTTAAAACACATTGTCGCGAAATTTTGCTCCTACGCCCTTAAGTTTAAAAGACGAGAGGTCAAGGGTATGATAACGGTGCCAATATGCGTGTATGATCAGAGTAGAATAACCCTCGAGCTTTTTTTGTTTCACGCACTGCACATAGCTTAAAAGTAGTGAATGATGCTGCTAAAGTGTCAAATGAAATAGTAAACTTTTTTAATATTGTACAAGAATTTTACGTGTGTTTCTCTTCCTCCACAAATAGAAGGAGTATGTATTATAAAATATAAAATTCATGTTCCTAAATTAAATCTAAAACCTCTAAGTGATACAAAATGGTCGAGTAGAATAAAAGCTATAAAGCTATTCAAATTTCATATAATTAAAATTTGTGAGAATCTTATAGATATAGCAGATAATGATACCTTTAACATAGAAAATAGACAGTATTAGAATAATGATCAAGTACTAAGTTCGTTAAATAGTAGATTTGACATAATGCCTGGTTATGATAATGTTTTTGGTTTTTTAGTGATATTTTTACATTAAGTAACGATGACATTTTGAAAAACGGTCTTTCTCTTCAACAAAACCTAACTGATCCAATAAAAACGGAGGCGGATATTGGTGCAACTGATTTATTTAGTGAGATAAACGCTTTAAACATTATTTTCATTACTTGACTCATAAAATCCTCTTAATAATCTTCAATATATATTTGAAAATACATATTTAACTTCATCTTTACCAAATATCACTATTTCATTAAGAATTCTTTTCACTTTAATAATTGTATCTGTTGCTTCTACAAGAGATAATTTTCAAAATTAAAGTTAATTAAAAATTATTTGAGGTCTACTATGGTAGAGGAAAGATTATCTGGTTTGGCAATATTAGCTATATAGCAAAAGCTCGTCAAAAATAAAAAATTATAGATTTATTTCATAAGTGGATGTAGTAGATTTAAAGGGCGCTAAAATATGTGCCGCACGCGGGCACCGCTCAGCCTTGCGGGGCCTTGTTGGCGACCATCATGGCAATCTGTACTTTGCACACTACTGCTCTTAAAATATTTGTAGTTTTTGTGTTGAACCACGTACGTAGATTTTTCAGCCAGGAAATCCTTCGCCTTCCTGGTCCTTGCTTTCCTTCTACTTTTGCTTGCAAGATTAGTTGCAGCAGTCCATATTTTTCACTGTTCCTCATGATGTGACCGAGGTATTCGATTTTGGCTGTTTTTATTGTGATTAACGGTTCTTTTTCTTTTTGCATTCTCAGCAAAACACCCTGATTAGTAATGTGGTCGGTATAAGATATCTTCAGGATTCGACGATAAAGCCACATTTCAAAAGCCTCAATTTTCTTGCAGGTGGCGTCTGTGAGAGTCCACGACTCAACTCCGTACAACAGTATAGGAAAGATATAACATCGTAGTAACCTGATTTTTATGGGTATTGACAAGTAACATTTGAATAACTTTGCCATTTTTTGAAATGCAGATCTTGCTTTCTCTATCCTACATTTGATTTCTATGTAATGGTCCCAATTTTCATTGACGTTGGTACCAAGGTAGGTGTATGTTATTACTCTTTCTATTTGTTGACCGTTCACACTGATTCGATCAAATTGCTGTTCCTTCTTAGAGATCATCATACATTTTGTTTTCTTAGTGTTTAGCGAAAGACCGTATCTCTGACTGACTTCTGCGATTCTGTTCATTAACTCTTGGAGGGCTTCAGTACTGTTAGCGAATACCACCGTGTCGCCTGCGTATCTTATGTTATTGATATATTCTACGTTAATTCGAATTTTGGCTTCAACATCATACACTGCTTGTTGAAAGATTTCCTCAGAGTAGATGTTAAACAGCAGTCGTGATAGTATATGGACCCCACGTGTGATTTTGATATCGTCGGAGTCTCCTGCCTCTGTCCGGATAGATGATGTTTGATTCCAGTACAGATTGTTGATAATCATTAAATCACAGGTGTTTATTCCAATATTAGTTTGTATCGAACGCTTTATGGTAATTAATTAAACATGCATAAATATCGCAATTTACGTCTATGCATCGTTAAAATAGCACTTGTATACTAAATAGAGCCTCTCTTGTACCCACTGCATTCCGGAAACCAAAAAATATCCTTTGATGTATAATTTTTAAAAATAATTTTAAAATATTATGGCTCATTAAGCTAATGGTTCGAAAATCACTGCAGGATACGGATTTTGTTTTCTTTGGTAAAGCAATAAACGTCGACTTCAGCCATGTTCTTGGTATTACTCCCCTTAAATATATGTCACTAAATATTTTGGTTAGGCGTTGAGTACCGTCGGTGTTAAAAATAGTTTTATGAATTCAGCATATGCATTGTCAGTTTAAGAAAGTCTGTAGACAAAAACAAAGAGCTGCTTGGAGAGCCTACTGTGAGGAAATCGAAGATTTTCCGCAAGCTTCCAGGCTACAAAAAGCGCTCTCAAAAGATCCACATCGGCATATCAGCATACTAACAAAGGAAGATGGAAGCAAAACTTCCAACCTTTGGGAAAGTGCTGAGGTCCTGATGAAAACACACTTCCCCGGTTCTAGCATTTCAAAAGCACCAAACTGGACGGAAGAAATCATCATACCCACACCAAATGACTGGCATCTTGCCAGAACATTAATTAGTGAGGAAAAGATAAGATGGGCCATATCGTGCTTCGCCCCTTTTAAGTCACCAGTGCCTGACGGCATATATCCAGCCCTACTACGGTGGGGACTGGATATTCTTTTGCCGCACCTTGTGGGAATGTTCAGAGCCTCCTTGGCTCTGAGATATATTCCTAGAGAGTGGAGAGAGGTACGTGTGGTCTTCATACCAAAACCAGGTAGGATGGATTACACCCTCGGTATATATAGGAATCGAAAATAACGTCGACGTCATAGCCATTCAAGAAACTCACGCATCATCAGAAACCGAGCTTATTAAGAGGGGTAAAATTCCGGGATATAGCATGATTGGAGCCACTTACAGCAATGTTTACGGAACTGCAACTTACGTGAATAACAGTATACAAAATTCCAAGGTGAAGGACTGCAGCTGCGAAAATAGTGTATCCATAATCTCTACAGAAGTGAATGACATAACCATAAAGAACTTCTACAAACCACCATTAACTAAATGGCCAATAAATGTAATCAAAACTGAGGGCAACCAACCTACAGTTTACATAGGGGACTTTAACAGTCACCACAACAAATGGGGGTATGAAAACAATGATGAAAATGGGGAAAAACTCCTGGAGTGGGCCGAAGAAAACAATATCCACCTTATCCATAGTCTGAAAGATAAACCTACTTTCTTTTCTAGAAGATGGCGCAAAGGCTACAACCCTGATCTATGCTGGGTTTCGAGTAACTCACAGTTGCAACCACTCCCAAGCTCCCGAACTGTACTGCCTAGTTTCCCTCGCAGCCAACATCGACCTGTCATAATCGAAATAGGCATACAAATTTCTATCGTTGAATCCACGCCGAGACCCCGTTGGAATTTTAACAAAGCAAATTGGCCTGAATACGCCAAAGAGCTGGACACCTGCATTCGCTTCATTGACCCGAAGGCCAACAATTACCACCGTTTTTTAGGAATGGTTATCTCTATCGCCAAAAAACATATCCCCCGAGGTTTTCGAAAGGAGTACATCCCAGGCTGGACGGAAGAAAGCCAAAAACTATATGAAGAATTTATGAAATCAGAAGATCCCGAAATCGGTGACAACTTACTCAAGTCACTGGATTCAACTAGACTTAATAAATGGAAATCTACCGTAGAACATATTGATTTCTCCCGTTCCAGTCGGAAGGCATGGGGACTGATCCGCAAACTGGGCGAAGCAAGCAGAGCACAACACTTAAACAAATCAACAATTGAGCCAAATAAGATAGCCAATAGAATAATTGAGAACTCTCGAGCTCCATCTGAGAAAACTCATACATCGATGGTAAAAAAAGCTCTTAAACAACTTAAAGCAAATACCCCCGCATCATCAGAATACTCACGTGCCTTCTCATTGGATGAAATAAACGAAGCGCTTAACCAAACCAAAACGGGAAAAGCAGCTGGATTCGATGGAGTATATCCTGAGTTTATAGTCCACACTGGTACAAAAACAAGACAATGGCTCAAAGAATTCTTTAGCGACATTGTGACTACAGCTATGCTACCCCCGGAATTCAAAAGAACAAAAATTATCGCAATCCAGAAGCCTGGCAAAGACAACAAGCTGCCTGAAAGTTACCGGCCTATCGCCTTACTCAGTTGCTGTTATAAATTACTAGAACGACTCTTATATAATAGAATATGTAACACCATTGAGGACGCTGTACCAATTGAGCAAGCTGGATTTAGAAAAGGACGAAGCTGTTGTGACCAAGTGCTGTCCTTAACTAGATTCATCGAAGCTGGCTTTGAAAGACGTGAAAAATCTGCCATAACATTTATAGACCTTACGGCTGCCTATGACACTGTGTGGAGAGAGGGTCTTATTTATAAGTTGATGAAAATCATACCCTGTCTCAAAACTTGCCAGCTGATAAACAATCTACTAACTAACAGACTGTTTCAGGTATATATAAATGATGCACGAAGTAGCGTTAGAAAACTTAACAACGGCTTACCTCAAGGCTCAGTGCTAGCTCCTTTATTATTTAACCTTTATACGGCGGATATACCTGAAACAAAATCGAGAAAATTCGCTTATGCAGACGACCTGGCCATTGGCTTCCAAGATAATAGTAAGGAAGCTGGAGAACGAGCTCTAAACGAGGACCTAACTACACTTAGTAACTACTTTAAGAACTGGCGCTTACGTCCTAACACAAGCAAAACTGAAACCTGTCTCTTTCACCTGTCGAATCAACTTGCGGGCGATACCCTCAATGTAACTCTAAATGATGCAGCTATCAAACATAACAACAACCCCAAATATCTAGGCATCACACTTGATAGAACACTCACCTTCAAAAGCCATCTTACAAACGCAGCCGGTAAACTGAGAACAAGAAACAATATAATAACAAAACTTGCTGGAACAACTTGGGGTGCTTCTGCAGATACTCTTCGGGCCTCTGCTCTAGCTTTGGTTTTTTCAGTGGCAGAATATGGTGCACCAGTATGGTTAAATAGTGCACATACAAACAAAATCGATGTCCAACTTAATCAAACCGTGAGAATAATCACTGGAACAATAAAATCAACCCCAGTGAGATTGCTGCCTACTTTGAGCAATATTGCTCCACCAGATCTACGCTGTACAGCAGCAATAGTGAGAGAGTATCAGAAAATTGTAGTCAGCATACAATTACCAATCCATCAAGACATACCAGACATCTCAAAAGAGCACCAGCGACTGAGGTCTAGAAATCCTCCAATCAGAACTGCCCGAACAATTGGTGATTCCTATGATATACAAAGGCAATGGTCCACAAGATGGATGCCAACAATAGCAGCAGACTATATTCAGATATCCATCCCAACCCAGGGTTTCATCGGATCGGGTCTGCCCCGGCCCACCTGGGCGAGGCTTAATCGCATACGTACCGGACATGGTAAATGTGCTGATTCTCTGTTCAAATGGGGTCGTGCAGAAAGTCCACAGTGTGATTGTGGATCGCCTAGACAGACCATAAGTCATTGTGTTTCAGATTGCCTAAATCGTGCCTACCGTGGAAACCTCCAGGACTTTGTGGAATGCTCCCCAGATGCAATTGAATGGCTATGTAAATTGGACATTAATATTTAGATTCATTCATTATGTTTTGGTGTTTGAATAATATATATTATATTTGTGTACTTATCGTACTGAAAAAGTCCATACGCTAAATAATAACCCTACCGAAGGCTTTCCGACCAATTAGCCTGACATCTTTTCTCTTGAAAACGATGGAAAGGCTATGCGAGAGGTACATAGGAGATGAAGTTCTGGTTCATAATCCACTTCATCCAAATCAACATGCATATACTTCGGGAAGGTCTACCGATTCTGCACTTCATCAAGTAGTGGGAAGAATTGAAAGATCGCTGGATAATAAAGAATCCACCCTAGGTATATTCATAGACATTGAGGGAGCGTTTGATAAAACAACTTTCCCAACCATCACCCAACAGCTCAATGTCAGGAATGTCCCCCAAGCCGTGAGCGAATGGATATTCAGTATGCTGTCAAATAGAGCAATAAGCATAAATGTAGAAGACGTTTTGGTTAGAGGGATGGTTACGAGGGGATGTCCACAAGGGGGGGTGCTATCACCACTCCTCTGGAACATAGTGTTGGATACCCTGGTTTACCAACTCAGCAAGAACGGTTTCTACACAATAGCCTATGCAGACGATATAACCGTCTTGCAAAGCGGTAAGTTTGAGAACACACTATGCGAGAGATTACAAGTTGCTCTCAGACTAATAGAAACATGGTGTAAAGAACACTCACTGTCTATAAATCCAAAAAAGACAGAGATGGTCCTCTTCACCAGAAAAAGAAGGATCACGGGCTTAATACCCCCTAGGATTCTAAACTGCAGTCTGAATTTCTCTGAAGAGGTGAAATACCTTGGTATTACCCTTGACAGGAAGTTAACATGGAACTCTCACTTAGATAGTAGAGCTAAAAGAGCATATATTGCCTATGAACAGTGTCGGCGAACGGTCGGACGCACTTGGGGCCTTTCGCCCAGGGTGGTCGCCTGGATCTACACTACTGTCATTGGGCCAATGCTAACTTACGGAGCCATTGCTTGGGTACCAAAAGTGCTACAGGCAACAGCGATCAACAAACTAAACCATATTCAACGGATGGCTTGCCTAAATATAACAGGTGCCATGAAAACAACACCAACTGCTGCAATGGAGTTGGTCATTGGCATTACCCCTTTAGACATATATTTCAGAGAGGTGGCGCTGATGACGATGATGAGGTTACGCTCAGCGGGTGCAAACCTTGATGTAGGAATGGGACAATTGAGATGTGGTTTCTGGCGGGGTGAGCTGGAGGCACTGCCCCAGCTGCATGCGGGCCATGGATGCGACTCAATTAAACCTACGTTTGTCTTCGACAAACCCTACAAAATCGAAACAAGACAACATAGGGAGTCAAACGTGGCAAATGCATATTGCATCTACACCGATGGCTCCAAAACGAAAGAAGGCTCAGGATGTGGAATATACTCCAGATCATTGAACCTTAGTATAAAATGGGGCATGGGCAAAAATGCCAGCGTAGTTCAGACTGAACTAGCTGGTATCTTCATAGCCGCAAAAGAGATAATCGGGAAAGGTATAGCCGGCAAAACTGTAATAATCTGCACAGACAGCAGACAAGCGCTACTAACCCTGAACAGACCACGCGTCATATCAGGGCTAGTAATGGAGTGTCATGAATCACTAGCCCAATCTTCGGATGGTAACAACATCATCCTGAGGTGGGTTAAAGGACACAACAGAAATAAAGGCAACCGCATTGCTGACCAGCTGGCTAGAAGGGCAGCAGGCCTAAGACTCTTAGGACCTTGTGATCTTTTTGGCTTGTCGACTACAACAATCTCGGAAACTGTCAAATGTCACTCCCACACGCAAACCGTAAGAAGATGGGAAGAAGGGCCAGGATGTAGACTTGCCAAGGTAACACTAAGGAACCTTGGGAAGTCAGCATCAGAAAAGTACTTAAGAATGACCAGGAAAAACCTACGCTTGACCGTTGGTTTTTTAACTGGCCATCGTCAACTAAGAAAACACCTCCACACACTGGGGCTAGTAGACACATCTCTATGCAGGAGGTGTGAACGAGATGACGAAACTGTCGAGCATGTCCTATGTGAATGTCCGGAGTTATCGTCAATACGAGAGTATGCGTTCGGCGAGCCTTGGCCTACACCTGCCGATATAGGGGAGATGTCACCAGGTGATTTGTCCACCTTCCTGGAAATGGCAGGATGGATAATGAACTAAGGACGACAACCCCCTGGGAGGATGTACAATGGGTCAATTGTGGCTTAAGTGCTGTGGGACTTGACTCACACTCCCTACTCTACAGATACAGATTGTCAGCTCCAGGATTCTAACTTTGCTTGCTACTATTCGGTATAGTTCGGTCGTAGATGTATTAAACCACTTGCTTAGGTTTTGAAGCCAGTATATTCTTCTACTCCCTGGTCCTCTCTTTCCAAATACCTTACCCTGAAGAATGAGTGGCAACAAGCCATATATCTGGAACACCACATCTCGAAGGCCTCGAGTTTTCTAAAAGAAGCTTCAGAAAGTGTCTATGTTTCTACTTCATATAATAACGTAGAAAATGCATATCATCTGATGATGGAGATTACCAAGGTGTTTGTAGCTGTCCATCCTGTCAATTGGTTGTTGGTTAATCAAAAGCAATGTATGTAATATGTCGCGCTTACTGTCTACCAAGTACTTTGTTTTTTCGTACTGAGATTAAGCCCATGTTCTCTACTTATATCTGATATGCACGACGTTACTCTTTGCAAGCTATCTAAGCTATGTGTAAAAACTACTGCGTCGTCGGCTTACAAAATGTGGTTTAGACGCACTTCGTTGACAAATACGTCTCCCTGTAGTTCTCCCAGTGCTTGCTTGACAGAGTATATACCGGCCAAACCCGATTTTAGGACAAACTAGTTTGGCCTAGGCCAAACTAGTTTATCCTGATATTAATACGGATACTGCAGGACCCACTAATAGTACGGCCTAGTATAAACATTATAGTATACCTACAAAGCCAAAATAAATAAATAAACTGAATAAAATACTCTGTAATTGGAAAACCATCATTTGTATTAAAACGATAAAAAATCGTCTTTAAAACTAATACACAATAATTGGTAAGTAATACAAACAATCATATTATATAAAATAAGAAGTATTTTTTTATAAAAGCAATAAATATAATATCTCAATTATAAAAATTATTTTTCCATGGAATATTTTGGTGACACTTAAAATTGCGGAGTATAATTGCCTTTTTGCACTTGCATATTTTTGTGCAAAAGTTTTTGTTCCAGCAGCATTTGACAAAACCTTGTCCGATCCAACTGAATCTCTCGTAACTACAACCCTTAATGACATTTTGGAGATAATTTATCTAACTTTTTGGGGTATTAATGTCTCTAAATGGTTTTTAATTGTTTTCAGATCAGAATTAGACATTTGCCATCAAACTTTTTTAGAGGTAGGAAATATAAACTAAGGCACTGAAGTACCGTTAAGGGTTGCAGTTACGAGAGCTTCAGTTGGATCAGGACAAGATTTTGTCAAATATAGCTGCAACAAAAACTTCTCCGCAAACAGATGCAAGAGCAAGAAGGCAATGATAATCTGCAATTCTAAGTGTCACCAAAATAGTCCACGGAAAAATAAATCACGCTTCTTTCAATATTTTTATGAGCTTATCATTTCACTCTATCAAATGCCTTTTAGTAGTCGATAAAACAAATATGAGTTATAGTTGGCATCCCTGAACCTCTCCATAAGCACTTGGACAGCAAAAAGAGCCTCTCGGCATCGCTGAATCCAAGTGGTGTCCATGGAAACTATACTGACTCCTAATCCGAGCTACTTCATCAGCGGAGGATTTATTGCACCAAGCACCAAGTCAACATGGTGCATCTGTGAGTTGGTGTTTTTTTTTAGTTATAGGGGAATATTTTATTTAATAAGAGTATTTTACAGAATACATACAAATAAATGAAAAAACTTCACCAAAATAACACCAAAAACACATCGTAGACTACAACGTCTTCGTGATAATAACATGTGAAATAATCGCCCTACTCATCGTATTAATGATTATAATATAAGATACCTTAAATTTTGTCCCTACAATAACATTTGTAGGTACGTTTCTGAACTTGCTGTTTAATATTCCACCGCATCTGGATTATATTAAATAAAACCCTGATGTGTCACTGGTTTTTATTGAAATCGCACTCAGTTAATTTGTTTTCTGTCTGGTGCGCGTTGCAAACTCTTACGTCACACTTAATATACTTCCTCTTCTTTTCCTGTTTTTCCTATAATACACCCTGCGAGGAAACTTTCCATGGAATTAAAGTTTAGATTAATGGAAGTTTTAAATAAAGCAACTTTAACTTAAAGTTAGTTCGTTTTTATTTAACTTGTAATGTAACATATTTCAAATGTTCATATATTTAAGTTTAGTGTTATTAGAATAATTGTTAATTCATTTAGACAAATCAGTTTTTTCATTAGTATGGTCAAACAGCATTATGATAGTTTCCTCTGTTTAAACCCAGCAATGCCAACAAAGACGAGACAAACCTATGCAGGGCAGGGCCTATTTAACCACTAGGCCCGTGAGGCACCTGCCTCGGGCCCGCATTTTAATGGGGCCTGGAAAGATCACAAACAATTTTTTTTATTGCAATAAACAAATAAATTTTCAAAATTCTTTCATTTTACGAACAGGAAATGATAATTATTGATGACTCCACTGTTGAATTTCAAGCGACTTCAACTGTCACAAGTACATCTCCGTCATCGTCATCTACTATTAGTTCAGAAAGCCACTGCGCATCCGCTAGCAAAAATTTTCCGATTCGGATTTTTTGCACAATCTTATTCAAAAAGGTCCTTTTAACAAATTTTCATGGTGCCAGGTCCAAAAGTGGGTGAAATTTTTTTTAAACTTTTTTTTTTGTTTTTTTTCCTAAAATTATTTTTTTTTGCACCGAACAAAGTTTTTTGAGTTTTTTGGATCATTTCAAACAGAAAAGGTCTTTAGTGACTTTTCTCTAAAGTTGATAGTTTTTGACATATACATATAAGCGATTAAAAATTTAAAAATTGCGAAATCGGGAATTTTTAACCCTCAGAAACTACGTAAAAAACTGAACATTTCGATGTTGCCAATGTAAGAAGATATTCTTTAGGTTTTTGCAATACAATATCGAAAACCCCTTTGCATGTATATTTAACATGCGTTATGTGAAGAAAAATATTTTGATTCAATTTTTTTCACCATCTTGCTTGAAAATATCTCCTCTTAACAAATTTGTATGTTGCCAGGATCAAAAAGTCAAATAATTTTTTAAACGTTTGTTTTTTGTTTTTTCCTAAAACTAATTTTTTTGCATTGGACAAATTTTTTTAGGTATTTTGGATCATTCCAGATCGAAAATATTTTAAGTCACTTTTCTGTAAATGTGATAGTTTTCGAGATATAAGCGATTGAAAATTTAAAAATTGCAAAATCGGCCATTTTAATTCCTCAAAAACTATGTAAAACACCGAAAATTTCATTGATACCAAGGTACGTAGATATTCTAAGAATATCGATTGATGAAGTTCCGAAGAGATTTTTGCAATACAATATCGAAAACCCCTTTGTTTTTTAATTGCTAGTTAAGCGGTCGCTACACTATTTTTAACCGTTGCATGTGTTGTATTTTTTTTTATTATATACTTGGGTTGGTTGGTGTCACGGACTCCGCAAATTTTGTAATCCATTTTAAAAATAGTTCTAGACTACCTAGACACCTGAAATTTTCAGGATAGCTTAGAACTAGCTAACAATGCAATATTTTATTGCTATTATACAGGGTGATTAATAATTAGTGGGGTGAAGCTCCGTAGATCCGTTATAGTAATGTATAGCGATAAAAAATTGTAGCGAACTTTGGGCTTCATATTACAAAATTAGTTAGAATGTTACAGGGTGTTCGATAACATAGTGGCAGACCAAACTTATGTTTTTTGAAATAGAACACCCTGTATTTTATTTTACATTCGAAATTTTCGTAACTTTTCGATTACAAAAATATAAAGATTTGGTATGTTATACGGGGTATTTACAAAGTTATAACCAATTTTATATGAAAATCGAACAAGTTTAACTACCTGTATAAATAAAAGCAAGCACAAGGTCAATGGTTTACTGACGTCATATTTTTTTATTTATTGTCAAAATTTTCGTAAATCGTTGTTTTGCTAATTTTCTTTATATTGAATACAGGGTGAGTCAAAACGCAAGTACATTATTTTCTCAGTAATTTTAAATAGAACACCCTGTATTTTATATCATTATCGAAAAGTACCATTACCATACTATAATTTTTGTGTAACATTCCCTATGTGTAAATTTATTAGTTTTCGAGATATTTTCATTTTTTAGAGCAAAATTATTAATAATTACGGGTCTAAATCTTTCCAAATTTTAAGTAAACCATGACTGAATAATTGTCTAAAACTTACAATTTACGATTACTGATTATCAACCTGTAGTCAAAGTTGGCTACAATTTTTGTTATTAACTTTTATTACTATATATTACTTATAACGGATCTACAAAGCTTTACCCCACTGACCAATTACACTGTATGGATAAATCGACTTTTTTTTAATTTCAAGCTATTTTAAAAATGTGACTAATGCAATGATATTTTAAAGTACGTTAATAAATCGATATCTACAAATTGATGGTGCCTCAGTGGCATTAGACTGCAGATCGAGAGGTCCCCAGTTGGAAACCGGCTGTTGCGTATCTTTTTTTAATTGTTTTAATAAATAATTAAAAGTTTATATTTAAAATTATAATATACCATTTTAAACAACCGTGGTATTATAAAAAATACTATTTTATACTAGTGTAATTTTTGGAATCATAATTATAAATAACAGTTAATACACCTACTAAAAATTCATATTTTGTAAGTTAATTATTCTTTCCAAACATGTTGTGTCCTTTATGTACAATAACAAAACCGTGATATTATAAAAAGTACTTTTTTATTAGAGTGTAATTTTTGGAATTTTAAGCATGTTATCGATAAATCGTTTATTGGTAAATTATTTTATGTTTTTTCCTATAAATAATAAAAAGGTTTTATTATAAAAAAGTTCTTTTTTATAAAAGTGTAATTATTTAACCGTGCATTGTATGTAATAATATGCGTAAATATATGTGCTGCAAAATATTCTGATTCAATTTTTTTTCACCATCTTGCTTAAAAAGGTTCATTATTAACAAATTTGCATGTTGCCAGGGTCAAAAATGTGTCAAAAAAATTCTTAAACAATTTTTTTAAACTTAAAATGTTCTCCGATTACATAATACACATGCAACGGTTGAAAATAGTGTCGCTCCCGCTTGATTAGCAATTAAAAAACAAAGGAGTTTTCGATACTGTATTGCAAAAAGTTTTTCGGGATTTCATCAATCGATATTCTTAGAATATCTACGTACCTTGGTATCATTGAAATTTTCGGTGTTTCACATAGTTTTTGGGGGTTAAAAATGGCCGATTTTGCAATTTTTAAAATTTCAATCGCTTATATCTCGAAAACTATCACATTTACAGAAAAGTCACACAAGGTCTTTTCTATTTGGAATGATCCAAAAAACCTAAACAAATTTGTCCGATGCAAAAAAATTAGTTTTAGGAAAAAACAAAAAACAAACGTTTAAAAGTTTTTGACTTTTTGATCCTGGCAACATACAAATTTGCTAAGAGGGGATATTTTCAAGCAAGATGGTGAAAAAAAAAAATTGAATTGAAATATTTTTCCGCACATTATATTTACGCATGTTACATATACATACATGCAACGGTTGCCAATCAAGCGCCCGCTTGATTGGCAATTAAAAAACAATGGGGTTTTCGATATTGTATTGCAAAAAGCTCTTCTGGATTTCATCAATCGATGTTCAAAGAATATTTTCTTACCTTGGCAACATCGAAATTTTCAGCTTTTCACATAGTTTCTGAGGGTAAAAAATGGCCGATTTCGCAATTTTTAAATTTTTAATCGCTTATATGCCAAAAACTATCAACCTTGGAGAAAAGTCACTAAAGACCTTTTCTGTTTGAAATGATCCAAAAAACCTAAAAAAAACTTTGGTCGATGCAAAAAAAAATAATTTTAGGAAAAAAACAAAAAAAAAACGTTTAAAAAATTTTGACCCACTTTTTGGGCCTGGCAACATGCAAATTTATTAAAAGGGGTCTTTTTTGAGTAAGATTGTGCAAAAATCCGAATCGGAATATTTTTCCTAGTGGATGCGCAGTGGCTTTCTGGACTATATAGAAAACGGTAATGTCAATAACTCTTTTCCTAGCTATATAGGCAAAAACATTTAAATCTGGAATTTCAACAATATTTTATAAATAATCGACCGATTCAACATATTGATAAAATTAGTTAATGGGTTACACAATTGGATAATAATAAAACCAGACACTTGCAAAGTGCGGTTTTTTATAAAATGAAAGCTAATGGGGAAAAATTCTTCGCGAGTGGATAGTGTACAGTAGTCCTAAATGTAGCCGTTTTTATTACGTTTGTAAACTGATTTCCACGAAAATTATTGTTCTTCTAATTTTCGATGGGTATAATGACTGAAAAAATATTAATAGGACAGTTATTCAACATTTCATCAATTAATACCTTAGTCAAGAGAAGTAGTACAGCAGGACAAATTGTAACATTAATGGAAAAAAGTTATTTAGAAAAAAGAAACATTGGATAAATGTTCTTTAACGAATAATAGCAACCATTAAATTTTTATCCAAGAACGGTGTATCCTTTTATGGTTCAACAACCAAATTATTTACAAAAGGAAATGACATAGGTATATACAGTGTGTCGCATTTAAGATGAAGATAGCCCAATATTTTGGCTATCAAATTAAATACAGATTTGAAGTTTTGCAGTCATACAGGTTGAATGTTTACATTTTTAAGATACTCAACTGAAATTAAAATTTTAATCGCGGTCTACTGTGAATCCAAAAACACGGTAAATTTTCTATATGTATTTTGCTTCAGGTTAGAAATATCGGAAAAGTTATTTGAAAAAACTTCTACATTTTATTCTAACCCCACCTACGAACTTGTATGACAAAATTCGCACTTTTAGTTTTTCGATTATTTGTAGTCAGGACCCTAAAACTTAATTTTGGCTGGTCCGAAGATTAGGGTCCTGACTGCAAATACTGAAAAAACTAAAAGTGCGAATTTTGTCATGCAAATTGGTATGTGCGGTTAGAATAAGATTTGGAAGTTTTTTCAAGTAACTTTTTCCGATATTGTAACGTGAAGCAAAATATAGAAAATTTACCCTGCTCTGGATTCGCAGTAGGCCGCGATTAAAATTTAAATTTCAGTTGAGTATCTTAAAAAATGTGAACCTTTTGCCACTATGACTGTGCAACACTTAACACTTCAAATCTGTATTTATTTTGATAGCCGAAATATAGAGCTGTCTTCATCTTAAATACGACAAACTGTATTTAAACAATGTTTAATTGTTTGAATATAAATTTTATTTATTGTTAATACAAATTTAAATTTCTGGTGCAACTATATTTCTCTTAAATTATTAATTCGTTTAAAAAAGTTATTATTATTATTAAATCATATTTAGGGGCCCGAAAATTATGTAGTGCCTCGGGCCTGATTTGAAGTAAAATAGGCTCTGATGCAGAGTGCTATATTATCGCACTGATGCAATATGGTTAGAATTCTGCAGCATAAACACAATACTTTTTGCTTCAGATTTCCAATACAGATTTCTCAACTATTTTACCTTTCTATTTTAATCATATACAAGTTTTCTATTGTGGGTTTGTTGCTGGTGGTGATTGGATCCTTCTAATAAACAACGTTTTAGTTTACCTAAGCCCAAATGTTCCATTTGTCATTATTAGTACAGTCGAACCCGCTTATTGGAATAGCCTTTGTGCAAGGCAAAAATATTCTTATAACCGGGATATTCTAATAACCGATCATTGGTGGCTAGTCGAAATAAGTGTTACCGAATATACGTAATAATATTATTTACATACTGTGCCAATGTGTAGTTTTACATACTATACCAATATGTAGTTTTATTACATACTATCCCAATATGTATATCATACTATATGTGCATACCTACATATTCAGTGTATGTATATGGTTTTAGGTCTTTTTACGTCAATAATACAGTAGTGTAACTAGTACTTATCTATGTATGTGTTAAATACCAAATTACATTACATGTATGTGAATGAATACATTATATAATTAATATGAAATGTATGCAATATGTAGATATGTAAATATTTTCTTATTAAAATGCATACCTATATAACAAAATTACTTTTTTTTTCTTGAGAAATTATTGGTAATTATAGCTTTTTCGTTGTTAATCCGTGTGGTCATCCTTAATCCATTGGTTGAATAGAAGTTTTATTGGCGTCAAGAAATGGATTGTTACATTCTTGTTCTTTTCTCTTCTTTTCGAATTTAACAAAGCCATAATTCCATCTTGCAAACAAGTAGGTACTCTCTGAGTGAATTCTAACTAAACTGCTTCTAACAATTTTATAACAGGCAACAGTGCCTTTGTGTAGACAAATAAAAATTATTTTATGACCCATGCATTTGTCGGCTATGCTAAAGATCGAATTGGTATTCCTTAGCCCGACCGCACATCAAAGAAACATGAAACGTAAATTACGTTTCATGGAAATAAACCACTGCTAAACAAATATATATCCGGCCATTTATGAGACTCTCCGAAAATAAAAATGTGTCATGAGCATGAATCACACTCGTTTCATTAGTAGGCGGACTTTGAGATGTTTTTAGCAGTGTTTTCTTTTCATGAAACATGTTTTTCGTTTCATGTTTCATGTTTTTCGTTTCATGTTTCTTTGGTGTGCGGCTTGGCTAACAAAGTAATACATATTTATTACCCTAATAATATCTAATCCAGCACTACCGGCCGTTGACGACAAACCATAATACCAAACATAATTTAAATTTTTAGTAAATTGTAAAAAAAAATATTCTTTGACCTGCAAAATATGCTAATAAGCGGTATTATCTAGTTAGATCCTATTCCAATAAACAGATAAATTTATTAAGGAGTAAATGGAAATGTTTCGGGAACTTGAATTTATATTCCATAAACCGGGATATTCCTATAACAGGGATTCTAATAAGCGGGTTCGACTGTATTTGTGATCATTAGGCTGACAGATATATGTGTGCCTTTGCGTGCCTCCTATATCTTGTGGAGGTAAGTTCAAGCACATATGCCTCAGTTGGTCTGTTGACCACAAACATACTCCATCTGCTTTATATCAGCTAGGTTATAACAATTTTACCTTTATATCAATTTAATTTCCGAACTCTTTGCAAGACCTCATTTCACTATAAATTTATTATACTATCATTTTTTAATTTAATCCTAAGCTCAAATTTGCCATTTTGTCATGATTATTATTTGTGATCATTAGGCTGGCAGATATGTGTGTGCCTTTGGATGCCTCCTATCTCTTGTGGAGGTAGGCTTAGGTACATATGTCTCAGTTGGTCTATTGACCACATAATATATACTCATTCTGTTTTTTTAACTTAATTTTCTTTTCTTTCCTTTATTATTTTTAATTTCTCTTCAATTTCCTCCTCCTCTATCTGTTCTCCTTCGTAAGGATGTAGTGGCGTCATGTAAGTCGTGTGACTATTTCTGTCCAATTCTCTCTCTCCTGTGCGTGTTGTTTTGCTTCGGAGAATGAGTAACCAGTCATGTCCTTTATTTGGTCCGACCATCGTAATGGAGATCTTCCTCTGGATCTTCTGCCCTCTACGTTGCCTTCAACTATCATTCGTTCCATGCCTTCTCGTCTTCTAGTTATATGTCCAAAATATCTCGGTATAATTTGGTTGATAGTTGTGCTGAGTCTAGTTTTTATGTTAAGTTCGGCTAATATTGAATTATTTGTGCGATGTGCGGTCGCTCTTCAATTTAGACAACCAGTAATTCAAGGTGGACATGTTTTATTTCATAATGATACATTTCTACCTCTCTCTTCAAGCTTAGTCTTTTTCTTCTCTTTTTAAATTTTTAATTTTATTTTCATATAAATTCATACATCCATTTGGTACTTTAATCTCATTTATTTCACACCATATTAACTTACTCTTAATTTTGTTTTATTTCGCTTTCTACTTACATAAATTCAGGCAACCAGTTATACTTCTAATTCTATTCATATCTGTCATTTTTAAACTAACTGAAATTCCATATCATAATAGTCTAACTCCATAATTATGTACGTATTAATACTTTTACCTTATATTCATTTTATTTAAAAATTTTCTTTTATTTTTTTTCAGTTTTTTTTATTATTTTCTTCTTTTTGAACAAGTGACGTCATTACCTTGTTGGCAAAATTTTCGCTTTCAATACTCATAGAATTATCATAAATAAATTATATGTTATTATTAATTTAAACTGTTTCATTCTTATTCATTTATTAATATTTAATTAAATTCAATCATTTAGAATTTGTTTGCATTTTTATAATACAAAATAACTTTACACACATAAAACTCCATATCTAGAAGGTCTTGTCAATAGTCTTTCAATGTCAAATTTCAATCAGTCCGTTTCCTACTGTCTTCAACATAACCATGTAGTTTGAAGCCAAGATGAAGACTCCATTATGGTTTAAATACGCTTTATTCTTGTAACATCGACTTATTGGCGCTCTAGATGTAGCCGAAATGGCTAATTTTTTATATTGGTAAGGTCTTCGACCTACCTCAGTAGCTAGTTTCAACTACTTTGGATCTGGAGTAAGTAACCACATGTTTTAATTTTTCCTAACTTTTTAACAGTCAAAATTTCAACTTTGTCATTTTTATGCAGTGGTTTACTTATTTCAGGCTTTAACCTGATGATGGACTAATTAATCCGAAAACGTTTGTTTGTATTGTACTAATGATGTACCCACTTTGAGTCCAACTTGGATCTATTTCAGAAAATTTTAAATAAATTATATACCATCTACAAGAGAAGATTTTTACTTCTTTAGTAATTAATGAATAGAATCGTAAAAGTCAGTCAGAGATACGGACTTTCATTAAACACTAAGAAAACAAAATGTATGATGGTCTCTAAGAAGGAACAGCAATTTGGACAAATCAGTGTGAACGGTCAACAAATAGAAAGAGTAAAAACATACACCTACCTTGGTACGAACCAAGGAAAATTGGGACTATTCCATAGAAATTAAATGCAGGATAGAGATAGCAAGATGTGCATTTCAAAAAATGGCTAAATTATTCAAATGTCATGATTTGTCGATATCCATAAAAATCAGGTTACTACGATGTTATATCTTTCCTATACTGGACCACATTACTAATCAGGGTGTTTTGCTAAAAATGCAAAAAAAAGAGCTGTTACTCACAATAAAAAGAGCCAAAATCGAATACCTCGGTCACATCATGAGGAACAGTGAAAGATATGGACTGATGCAACTAATCTTGCAAGGAAAAGTGGAAGAAAAGCGGGGTCCAGGCAGGCGAAGGATTTCCTGGCTGAAAAATCTACGAACGTGGTTCAACACAACAACCACAAATATTTTTAGAGCAGCAGTGTGCAAAGTACAGATTGCCATGATGGTCGCCAACATCCGAAAGGGATAGGCATACAGGGATAGACTACAAGAAGAAGAAGAATTTTAGATCAGATAACAACGAAACTACAGGGTAACATTTCCCGGTGCTTCTTAATGTATGCTGATGATGTGCTGTTGGTGCGAAATAGTGAAGGCGACTTGGAACAGTGGGAACAAGCTCTTGAAGGAAAATGTTAAAAATTTAGAAGGACAAAGACAGAGTATTTGGAATGTTCGTTTAAAGATGGAGTTACTACAAATAAAATGATATCTTTGGATGCTCAAATAATTGTGAGACGTGAGGGCTTTAAATACCTAGGATCGGTATTACAGAGTAATGGGGAAATCGGTAGAGGTGCATGCAGTAGAACTAAGGTTGGATGGATGAAATAAAAAGAAGCGAGTGTGCTCGAAGTGAGTGATGTGTGACGAAAAATTCTAATGAAGCTAAAAGGAAAATTCTATAAAACAGCCATAAGACCGGCTATTATGTAAGTCAGGGGTTCTCAATCTGTGGTACATGTACCACGGGTGGTACATTTTCTTATTTTAGGTGGTACACAAAACAAAAAAAACACAGCCAAAATCCAGCATATTTGTAGTTAATTAGATTATCTAACTTCATAGGTATTCCAGTTAGGTGGTACCAAAAATAATTAAAAGAATTTTGTGGTACATGAATCAAAAAGACTGAGAACCATTGATGTAAGTAACTGAATGTTGGGCAGGTAAAAAGAAAGAGGAACAACGAATGCATGTGGGGCATATGCTTAGATGGATGAGTGGAGTAACAAAAAAAGATAAAATTAGGAATGAGTATATTAGAAGGCTAGGGTGGCACCAACTGATGCCAATATGAGGGAGCAAAGTTAAGATGGTTTGGTCATGTTCAAAGTCGAGATGTTAATCACCCAATACAAAGAAGTGATTAATTGCGGGTTCCTGGAAGAAGCACGAGAGGACGACCAAAGAAGACGTGGGGGGAGACGCTTAGGCAGGACATGTTGGTAAAGGGGAGGGATGTTGATATGACCCAAGATAGAAACTTATGGAGAAATGCAATTAGGGAAGTCTAGCCCACATAGGGATAATGGTAGAGAGAATGATGATGCCCTCACTCCCACAGTTCAATTATTTTTATTTTTTCCCATTTTTTACTGACTCGTGACCCTATACTAAATTTACAAACAAGATGCGGTAGAAATAAACAAACCAAAACACGTTAAATGCTACTAGGAGCACTTCCGAATCATAATTTACAATGTATATACGTTGTAAATCCCAAATAATGATTTCCAAAGTTTATACATTGTAAATTATGATTCGGGAGTAGGGATGGGAAAAACCTACTGGTTTTAACCAAAACCCGTTTTTTTTTACTTCGCAATAACCGGTTTTACCGTAGGTATTATTTTGGATCCCAATCATAATTATTATTCTCAAGTAATTATTCCAAACAAAACCATAATTCAAATTTTATTTTATTTTATAAAATACAGAAGCAAACTTAAAGTGCAAACTCACATCAACCAGAAACAATTAAGTTTTATTATAATATTCCGTTGAAAAGGTATTTGTAATCATAATATTTACATAAGAAGTGATCTGGTTAAAGTAGACGCAAACATCATCTACTTTTCACACTTGACTCTTGACATTGAAAGTGGGTGAATGACTTTTTCTGATTACCAACAATAATGTTCTGACTATGAATATCGAATTACCGATTACGAATACGAATCTCCAAGGATTTTCCTATGTTTTCAAAACGATACACCCATACAGGAAGTATTAAATGAGTTAAAATGTACCTATTATACAAATATACAAACGTGTTAAAAGAAATACATGATAAATTTTTTTTGATGGTAGTAAAAATAAAAGATAAAGTGCATTATCCAATTTATTTTTAAGTAAAATATTTATGTTGATATTATTTTTTTAAATCCCATTTGAAAGAGTCTGGGAAATTTTTTATAAGTTGAAATGGTTGGGTTAAATTGTATATTATTGCGCATTTATTATTCCGTATTTAAATTTAATCTTATGCTATATTATATTTAATAATAATCAATAAATATATAAAAATAATAAAATAATAAATAAATATAATAATTAATAGAATAGAATGGTTTTATTAAAAATTGTGTTTATTTATATTGATATTGATGTTCTTTCGATAGTACTAATTTTGATCATATTGGTATCGAGTATCGAGTCGAGTGGAGTATCGCAAACTAAAGTGCATTGTAAATGTAACATTGTAACCTATTGGATTAAAAAAACCGAAAACCGGTTTTTTGGAAAAACCGGTTTTTTTTGGCCGGTTATAACCGTTAGGTTAAACTGTAAGCAAAAAATACCGGTATAACCGAAAACCGGTGTTTTGTCAAAAACCGCCATCCCTATTCGGGAGTGCTCCTAGTAGTATTTAACGTGTTTTCGTTTGTTTATTTCTACTGCATCTTGAATGTAAATTTAGTATATTAAGTAAGATAATGATGCAAACTTTCTGAACGCACTTTATAATTATTTTTTTTATTGGTTGTTTGTGCATAAATATGACTTTTTATATTCCTTTCGTTTTTTCCATTAGCTCTTTTTTGTGACTTTTTACACAGTGACCGTGACCATATGAACTTCCTTTTCTGTTTTTCCTTTTATCCTTTTCTGTTTTTTATTGAATTAAAAATTCAATTAATTTATAGTACGAATATATAACGGCTGTCTAAAATAGATTGGCAATATATTTAGCATTTAAGTTTTTTTTTAACCAGTGTACTTTATACTTTTCCTCAAAGATAAAATTTATAGATCAATCGTAATAATTACAAAGTCCTTTACACTGTGTATCTTGAGGAAAATTAGAAATCCTGCTTTGAATTCTTAGTACTTATATATGTATCTATGCGGGATGATACAAAATGATCAGAACGTCAAAAGGCCGTTCCATTGTCCATGCAGCAATCCGTTGTAGCTTTGGCGGTGACACGACGGTCTTTGAGGGCTCTTTTGACTACAACCCGCATAGCCGGAGGGTCAGAACGAAATTATAGATTCAACACCAAAGAAGATGCGTATCAACGCCGTTTTTTAAATATCTGTAGCTTTGTCTTTACATGTTCAGGGGAGATCTCTTTAGCAAACGTTTTACGTATTAACACTGGTGTATTAATTACACTTTTTTGTCGTACCCCAAATATTTGCAATATATAAAATATATACTGTGCTTGTTATTTTTAGATTCCCTATAGGACATCTTTAACTAAAATATAATTTTCTTTGCTACACACGATACAGTGAAAAATGAAAATTAAAAGCAATAAAATAAAATAATGTATTTATACTATAATGTATTTGTTCGGATAGATTTCCGCGGTCAATTAAATGAAAATTACTAAGTTTTCGGGAAGAACCGCGTTGAGAATTTAAAGCTCGACGTTTCGGCCAGTTTTGGGAGTCATTATCAAGAGGGGTATGGTTCCGTTTGAGTTCGGGGTCTTAATCTGCCTACTCCCCTCACTCGTGACGTACCAGTAGTGTCTTGTTCTCTAGGAGAACGGTCAAGCGGCACTGAGGTCTCAATCTGCCTACTCCTCAGTGTCGAGTGACCACCTGTCTTACTTTTATACTCTTAGTACTCGCGGGAACTGTATGCGCGGGAGAGGCCTGAGTGGGATCGATTGGCGCGGGGAGTCGCTGAAGCAGCGGTCGCCATGTTGCCGGCAGTCTTTTAGCGTCATCGCGTGTGCTTAGGATGTCAGGACGTTTTTCAATTTTGATGGCTTCACGGATAATTCTCGATTTTAAGGAGCGGACAGGGGCGATGGTTTTTGCTTTCTCGAAATCGATTTTGTAACCTGTCTGAATATGATGTTGGCCTAGGGCTGAAGTAGTGTCGGAATGTTTTACAGATATGGAATGTTCGTAAATACGGTTTTGGATTCGTCGGTTTGTCTGTCCTATGTATGTCCGTGGGCAACTGCAACAAGGTATCTCGTAGACACCATGGTCTTCATTGGGGATTTGGTCTTTTACGGATCTGACAAGATTGGACAACTTGGAGTGAGTAGTGAAGACTCACTACTCACTCCAACAGTGACTCACTCTACAGTGAAGAGTAGTTTTGATATTTAGAGGGGTAAGAATTCTACTGATCTTGTCCGTGACACCTTTGATAAAAGGTAGAAAGATTTTGGGTTGATCGGGCGGCAAGTTTTCTTTATTAGATGGAATGGGATTTAGATGTCTCTGAATGCTCCTATTGATTTGGGTTTTGTGGTAGCCGTTTTGTAAGAGTGTTTGCCTTATTGAATAGAATTGATTTTGGAATGAAAAGTATGTATTAGACATGCAATGTTTTATAAGAGATAATGTGTCTTGGGGGGATTTGATGTTTGGAGTCCAAGATGGAAATGGTTTCTTCAATAGGAATGTTGGTGAATAGAGAAACAATGTCAATGTTTCAACCGACGAATCCAAAACTGTATTTACGAATATTCCGTATCTGTAAAACATTCCGACACTACTTCAGCCCTAGCCCAACATCATATTCAGACAGGTAACAAAATAGATTTCGAGAAATCAAAAACCAATCCCCCTGTCCGCTCCTTAAAATCGAGAAATATTCTTGAAGCCATCGAAATTGAAAAACGCCCTGACAGCCTAAACACACGCAATGACTCTAAAAGACTGTCGGCAACATAGCGACCGCTGCTTCAGCGACTCCCCGCGCCAATCGATCCCACTCAGGCCTCTCCCGCGCATACAGTTCCCGCGCGTACTGAGAGTATAAAAGGAGCTACACAGGCGAAGATAGGTCGTCACTCGACACTGAGGAGTAGGCAGATTGAGACCTCAGTGCCGCTTGACCGTTCTCCTAGAGAACAAGACACTACTGGTACGTCACGGGTGAGGGGAGTAGGCAGATTGAGACCCCGAACTCGAACGGAACCATACCCCTCTTGATAATGGCTCCAAAAAGGGTGCCGAAACGTCGAGCTTTAAATTCTCAACGCGGTTCTTCCCGAGAACTTAGTAAGTTTCACTAAAATGTATTTCTATATACTATTCTCTATTTTTCTATATTTCTATGTATTATACAAACAATACTATAATGTATTGCTTATTGTTTGATGGCATGCTAAAATGTCAAAAATACTAATAGGTCTTTGGCCCATACTTAAAAAAATTTATTACTTCACTGATGAGACTAATTTTATTCAGTTATTCATGTCGTGTCGGACAATTTTTCTATTTCGGAAAATTTTCGGGAGGGGCCGTTTCGTAAATATAGGTTTCTAAACTTTGGTGCGTCCGACAACTGGCGTACCCTTAAAAAGTAGCCCACAACACTCCTTATGAAAAAGTGCCCCCGGTCAAATTTAACGAAAGTTCGGTCATGATAGTGCTCAGTGCGTAGATTAAAAAAGTTCATGGGACCTAGGTTTGAAAAACTATAATAGGGTTAGTAAATAATTGATATACATTTTGGAGTAATTTTTAAGCCCACTAGCACTAATTACGGGTACGCCTATGGCCGTATCTGCAAATAACTGAGTTTATTATTATAAACGGGACCATTTTTTTATTGCAGCTTTGCCGAATCACAATGTTTTGGAAATAGACCAAAAATTTCTTATTTTATATAGCTCCTGTTATTGCAATCTGTTTAGTATAAAAGATACCGTTAAGAAATCTCCCAAATTTTATAACTAAAATTCCGTTAGGTACTCCACTCTATTCAAAGCGGGAATGTGCATTGCAATGTTTTATTGCTATTTTCCGTTTACTTTCGATTTCAAAGGAAACCTTTTTACTCAATAACTTACCGTCTTCTGCCTTTTCGGCATTTTTTATGTTCCCTTATATTGTTTAGATTATCGAGGAACAACCTAGTTTGGGCGAAAGAAATGTTTTAAATTTTTTTGAGAAGTTATATATCCCCACTTTTTTTAAGAAAAAGCATCGAAAAGATTTCGGATAGGAAAGGACTTGGTGACTGAGTATCTTCGAGTGCAGACGTGTGTCTCTCGTATCTAATATCTTATCTACAATATATGTCGTGAGTGGTAGTTTACTCTATTATCTTATCTGAGTGTGTATTCACTCATATCTTTCTATATTTAGATCTAACATCCGATTAGGTCCAATATACAATATAATTAACTTCTGTGCTTGATTACTAGTAAAAGTAAAGTTAGATTTAGTGCAATTTAAGAGGCAACATCATCAGAGTTACTGTAAGTGTCTTAATTAAACATACATCCAATTACCTCCAAAAGTAGAGCTACTCTACGGGATATCTACTTCAAACCTTTCTTCATCTGTAGTTAAGGCTATTAGTTATCTCGAGATAAGCCCTAAACAGCAAAGAGAGTACTTTTTATGGTAGATGCTTGATTGAATTTTTTTAATTAATGACCAGGCTCTCTTTACTCTGCTTTTAATTGTGCATGATTTTACCATATGATATATGTATTTCTTTTATCATATTTATTGTTTCTTTCTACATGTATCCAACCACACATTAATTGTTGGTGCAGTTTTGATTTGTGTATATAGTTTCCTGTTTATTACTTGTTTTTGGGATTCACACTTCTGGTGAACTATTGGTTCAATATAATGTTTTTTGTTTATTTTGCAATTTTTATTTATCTACTCCTAATAAGTTTCCTGATAAGAGATTACCTCTAAATATTTGCTAAGTAACATAACCAATCACTATATTATCTTCGACCAGGAGAAAGATCACGCAGAATAAGTTTTGTAGGTAAGTAGTTGGACGACTGTCACCGAATATATTTATTATTTCTTTATGTAGTGTGTTGACAACATTTATTTTTTTACTAATTAACTGTTCATATCTTTTCTTGTATTTGGTCTCAGAACCTAATTATCTTTCCTTACCTCTTTCCATTTCTAAGGTTTCATAATTTTCCCCTTGTAACCCCAAAAAGTTAAGTGGCATCTCTTTTCTTTTGTATGGTAATTTTACCTACCTATCTTTTTATCTGTTTCTCTCTCTGCTCTAACCTACCTTCTTTTTTCTTATCTTTACCTATTTCTTCTATTGGCCCCATTTCACGTTCCAAAAGCTAGTTTCGAACCCACGACTCGCTTTCCACCAACCATCTGGCTGCCGTTCTCAGTGTCTCCATTGGTGACCTTTTTAGCACCACCCAAAAAAAGGTTTCCGAGGTTAAAAGGTGCTCGGATTACGTTAAGTGCACTAATTCAAGTGAACGAAAATATCTATTATTTAAAGAAGAGAGACTCGCATGTAATGGTCAAAAATACGTCCTCAAAAAACTGAAGAAGTGCGATAAAAAATGTGCTGCTAGACCGACATAAGAATTATCATGTATTCATGAATGCTTCACATTTACCCAATACCAGCATAGCTGCAGTTTTGCCTTATCTTTAGGAAACCACTAAACAGTGGCCGATCTACGGGGGGAATAGGGGAATTCCCCTAGTAACACGATCCAGAATTAAAAAAAAAATTGATGAAACATAAAAAATACATTATCTGACATGAAACATAGACAGACAAATTCAACCCAATAAACTCGATAGTTAGGAAAATTAAGGGAACTTATTGCATATAAGTTATTAGGTATCTATGTGTTTTATGTAGTTTGGGTTTATCTATCTTATGTCTTTTGGTTGGTGTTTTATTGGAAGTTCCCCTCCCCCCAAGGCAAATGTGCTGCTAGAGTAGCACAATCATCTCTCATTTTCACGCATGCAGAATATAAACTTACTTAGCAACAGCACCATTTTTGTTAAAAAACGCTGAATCATAATATATAAATATAAAAATGAAGAACCACGTCACTGACACTTACTGCATCGACAATACTTAAAATATCACGTTATTACATAGTAATTCTGCGTATTATGCAAAATTTCTTTAAAGATTTTTTTATCATTAAATACAAGAAGCGATGGCACAAATATTCGATCCAATATTATGTACAATAAACCTTATAGTAGAGGATCCGATATAAGGTCGATTTGCACCGATCTCTTTAATGGATAAAAATTATTGGATATGTAATTTAGAATGTTAACAATGACAAAAAACAAGGGTTGCCCGATCTAATCTTGTTCTAACTATATTTAATTAATAATTAAAAAATTACATTTTTTATGAATTTAAAAAAAATCGACCCAGGCAGATATTATTTCAGATGATTTTTTGGATCATTCTAAACAAAAAAGGTCTTTTGTAATTTTTCTCTAGAGTTGATCGTTTTCGAGTTATAAACGTTTTAAAAATATGACCGCGGATTTTTGTTTTGTTTATGCAGAAATACATACAATATATTTGTTCATTATGCAGGTGTTTTATTCCTTGTAACTAAAATGTATGTGCATATGTATAAATTATGTACTATGTTTATGAGCTTTGTATGTATTTTGAACATATGTTCGATAATCCGAACAATTTGATAATCCGAACTACCCCTGTACCAATTAGTTCGGATTATCGACGCTCTACTGTATATATATATATATATATATATATATATATATATATATATATATAGGAGAAACTTCTCGTAGATTGCACAGTAGAATAATATCTCACAGAAGTGATATTAACACAAATAAATCACAAGCTTGTGCGTTAGCCGACCACTCGATTAATTTAAATCATACATTTAATTTTTCACAAGCGTCAATCCTACAGAGGGTAAAAAATGAACAGAAAAGGTTATTTATAGAAATGACACATATACAGAAAAATAAAAAATGTATAAATAGAAAATCAGATATAGACAAATTAAGTAACATTTATTGTTACATATTAGCATATCAACAAAAAAATTAGTACATCATAATCTGATTTTCTATCATATAATCCAACATTAAAATCCAACATGCTTTAAAAAATGACTGGACTAATTGGGTTTGATGTTATTAATTTTTTTCATAGATCAATCTAATAAAATCTAATAAAAAAATAAAAAATATGTTGTTACTAGTTTTACTTTCCTCCTATATAAAGTGTATACACTTTACATATTTCATGACATATTTCAAACATGACAACATAACTGAAGTTTTTAAAAATAATGTTTCATACCTATGTGCATAATTGTCCTTTTAGTAAAGTTTCAAATTTTTTCAATGTAATCTCATGACTAGTAAGTAATTAAGAAAATTGTAAGTACCTACATAATTTTTATAATTGTATATTTTTGTCAACAGATGTCTTGAAAAAGAATTAAAATAAATTCGAAAGCTTGACAGTAAGTCAAAGAGTTTTCTTTGTCTTGTGGGCCAAAATAGACTGCATCCTCAAGAATCACTGCTTGATATATATATATATATATATATATATATATATATATATATATATATATATATATATATATATATATATATATATATATATATATATATATATATATATATATAAGGAGAGGTTAACGCGAGTTAATAGATATCGGCATGGCTCGCAACAATGAAAATACAAAATATGCATAAGATGGAATGCAACCACAGACACGTGTTTCTGACTTATTAGTCGTCATCAGTATGGTATAGCCAAACAGGAGCAACGCAACCAATTTGTGGCTGTAATGTTAGAAGACCCTCAGGATTCGAGAGCAACAACTAACACATCCACGGAGGAAGCTACAGCTACCTGAGGAAAGTAATGCCAAACGTTTAAAACGTTTTAAAATCAAACAAGGAGAGGTTAACGCGAGTTAATAGATATCGGCATGGCTCGCAACAATGAAAATACAAAATATGCATAAGATGGAATGCAACCACAGACACGTGTTTCTGACTTATTAGTCGTCATCAGTATGGTATAGCCAAACAGGAGCAACGCAACCAATTTGTGGCTGTAATGTTAGAAGACCCTCAGGATTCGAGAGCAACAACTAACACATCCACGGAGGAAGCTACAGCTACCTGAGGAAAGTAATGCCAAACGTTTAAAACGTTTTAAAATCAAACAAGGAGAGGTTAACGCGAGTTAATAGATATCGGCATGGCTCGCAACAATGAAAATACAAAATATGCATAAGATGGAATGCAACCACAGACACGTGTTTCTGACTTATTAGTCGTCATCAGTATGGTATAGCCAAACAGGAGCAACGCAACCAATTTGTGGCTGTAATGTTAGAAGACCCTCAGGATTCGAGAGCAACAACTAACACATCCACGGAGGAAGCTACAGCTACCTGAGGAAAGTAATGCCAAACGTTTAAAACGTTTTAAAATCAAACAAGGAGAGGTTAACGCGAGTTAATAGATATCGGCATGGCTCGCAACAATGAAAATACAAAATATGCATAAGATGGAATGCAACCACAGACACGTGGATGTGTTAGTTGTTGCTCTCGAATCCTGAGGGTCTTCTAACATTACAGCCACAAATTGGTTGCGTTGCTCCTGTTTGGCTATACCATACTGATGACGACTAATAAGTCAGAAACACGTGTCTGTGGTTGCATTCCATCTTATGCATATTTTGTATTTTCATTGTTGCGAGCCATGCCGATATCTATTAACTCGCGTTAACCTCTCCTTGTTTGATTTTAAAACGTTTTAAACGTTTGGCATTACTTTCCTCAGGTAGCTGTAGCTTCCTCCGTGGATGTGTTAGTTGTTGCTCTCGAATCCTGAGGGTCTTCTAACATTACAGCCACAAATTGGTTGCGTTGCTCCTGTTTGGCTATACCATACTGATGACGACTAATAAGTCAGAAACACGTGTCTGTGGTTGCATTCCATCTTATGCATATTTTGTATTTTCATTGTTGCGAGCCATGCCGATATCTATTAACTCGCGTTAACCTCTCCTTGTTTGATTTTAAAACGTTTTAAACGTTTGGCATTACTTTCCTCAGGTAGCTGTAGCTTCCTCCGTGGATGTGTTAGTTGTTGCTCTCGAATCCTGAGGGTCTTCTAACATTACAGCCACAAATTGGTTGCGTTGCTCCTGTTTGGCTATACCATACTGATGACGACTAATAAGTCAGAAACACGTGTCTGTGGTTGCATTCCATCTTATGCATATTTTGTATTTTCATTGTTGCGAGCCATGCCGATATCTATTAACTCGCGTTAACCTCTCCTTGTTTGATTTTAAAACGTTTTAAACGTTTGGCATTACTTTCCTCAGGTAGCTGTAGCTTCCTCCGTGGATGTGTTAGTTGTTGCTCTCGAATCCTGAGGGTCTTCTAACATTACAGCCACAAATTGGTTGCGTTGCTCCTGTTTGGCTATACCATACTGATGACGACTAATAAGTCAGAAACACGTGTCTGTGGTTGCATTCCATCTTATGCATATTTTGTATATATATATATATATATATATATATATATATATATATATATATATATATATATATATATATATATATATATATATATATATATTTAACTTGGGTTTCTTGGGCTTAGGTTCACAAAGAAAAAGAGATGGCTATGATGTTATGTCATATCATTTAATCGACGTTTCGACAGGAATATCCTTGCCTTTTTCAAGATCATTACGTGACTAAAAAACATTTCGTCAAAGATACAATACCAAAATTTAAGAAAAAATTTTGACTTACCCTGCATGTAAAGTTGGCAGTAAACAATAACAATAATAGACGTCACAAAATAAAACAATGTTAAAAACATAGGAACAGACCCACTAGTACATACGTTTAAAATTTAGGTACTGTGTCGAATTAATGTGATGTTATATCGATGTTTCAAATATCAATTAAATACTTAGTTGCTTCCGTATCATAGGCGTGCTGAAATTTCTTTTGTATTGTATTTTAAATTAGATTATAATATAATTTGTTCAGATGTTTGATGTCCCTTTTGTCATTAGTAGCATGGTTGTTCTTTTTTATTTCTATAGACTCTAGGAGCTCCCTCTTTTTCTTGTTGTGTTCAGTTTTTAAGATTTTGGTGTTGTCAAAATCGAATTTATGTTTTTTCTCGTTTTCATGTTTTGTGAGGGCCGTTGAGTTTTTTTTATCATATTTGTGAGAACGTATTCTTGAGTTGAGTAGCTGGCTGGTTTGTCCAATGTATACCCCATCGCAATCTGAGCAAGGGATTTCATATACTACATGCGATTTTTTTGATTGAGGAGTTTTTGTTTTTAGTTGTGTGAAATTCCTTTTCAATAGATTGTACCCTTTATGAGCAACTGTGATGTTGTGTTTAGATAGGAGATTTGCAAGCTGTTCTGATAACCCTTTTATATACGGAAGAGACATATAATTCTTCTTTACCTTGTTAGTTTTATTGTTATTCTGATTGTTGTAGAAAGTATGTAGTCGCGACTTAAAATTAAATTAAAATTAAATTAAAAATTAAAATTAAAAAATATATTAAGGTTCAAGAATCATATTCAAACTATATATATATATATATATATATATATATATATATATATATATATATATATATATATATATGTATATATATATATATATATATATATATATATGTATATATATATATATATATATATATATATATATATATTTATATATATATAGGACGGACTAGAGGACCACAATAGATCTGAAAAGGTCGCAGTGGAATAGGCCTCTTTAAACTTATCTATTTACTACCATAAACTTTGATTTGTCGTATTGAAATCAAGTCAATGTTCTCTACTTATATCTGAGATGCGGGATATTATTCGTTGCAAACCATCTAAACTATTTATAAAAACTACTGCTTCCTCGGCATATCTAATGTTTTTATTTAGACGCACTCTATTCTGCATGCGTGAAAACGTGAGATGTCCTGTGCTGCTCTAGTAGCACTTGTTGTGGTCGTTCCTCAGTTTTCTGAAGGCACTTCAGTAGCAGTGGCGGAACATTTGCCTTGGGGGGGGGGAAACTTCTCCAATAAAACATAAGACAACTATACAGGGTGTTTCATTAACAATAATTGTCCATATAGCAACTGGAGAAACTTTAGCACAAAATACGAAGATTTAACCTAAAACGCTTAAATAAAATGTGCCTCCTTACCGAGATACAGAGTGTTTTATTACAAATATTCTAAAATGGTTTTAGCCCATTGTTTTAACACTTTCCAATATTTTTTGTTCAAGCTTGACAGACAGTTTATACATATTAGGATACTTTAATTGGTGTTAAAAAACAGTTTTTCGTTGTTACCAGAGGCGTGCTGTAGGGATATATACTTAATTTTTCCCACTTTTTCCCCCTCACAATCGACGCCACTGTCGTAATTAGAATGTCAGCATGTTTTTGATTCTTTGTGACTTTCTACGTAAATGTCATCCTTTTGTCTCAATGCGATAGAGTAAGTAGTTTTCGAGTTATTTGCGTTAAAAGTAATAGATTCTACAAGGTTAATGTATTTTAAACAACATTAGGTAATTTTATTGAATCCATTACTTTTAAACGCAAATAACTAGAAAACTGCTTACTCTATCGCATTGAGACGAAAGGATGACATTTACGTAGAAAGTAACAAAAAATCAAAAAAACATGCTGAAATTATCATTACGACAGTGGCGTAAATTGTGAGGGGAAAAAGTGGGGAAAATTAAGTATATATTCCTACAGCATGCCTCTGGTAATAGCGAAAAACTATCTTTTAACACTAGTTCTGTATCCTAACATGTGTATCCTAATTATCCCAACATATGTAAATTATTTGTCTAATTTGAAAAAAAAATATTGGAAAGTGTTAAAACAATGGGCTAAAATCATTTTAGAATATTTGTAATAAAACACTCTGTATCTCGGTAAGGAGGCACATTCTATTTAAGTGTTGTAGGTTAAATCTTCGTATTTTGTTCTAAGGTTTCTCCAGTTACTACACTCACGTGCAAAAAAATCGATCCACTTAAAAATTTGGTCAATTTGATGTCACAAATTTCCTAAACCTGTTGTCCGATTTAAGTGATTTTTTTCCATGTTATAGCCTTATTCATTAACAATATCGCTGTAATAATATTGTTGCTAGACAGATAAATTGTCGTTGTATACTGGGTGTACGAATCAAACTGTGTTTTTCCACAAAGTTCGCATCACCCTGTGGACTATTCCAGCATTTATAAAATACTGAAATTAAAACCCAACTACAGCCTCAGGTCTTGTTAACATTCTGTTTTTATATTCACTCGCTTATGTTGGATAATAAAAAAGTTACGTACTTTAACAACTGGCCATGTTCGTCATCAGTACAGGGTGTTTCTAAATTAGTGCGACAAACTTTAAGGGGTATTTTTACATGAGAAAATAAGGACAGTTTGCTTTATAATCATATGTACGAGATACAGGATGTTCATTTTTTTACAAACCGACGATTTATGTATTGCTTTAAAACCATTTGAGATATACAAATCAAATTTAGTGGGTTTTAAGACATACTTATTGCACATGTTTTGACATATAATCAAGAATTTAATATTTACGATTGGGGCACAAACGGGTATTATGACCGATCATATTACCCGTATGCACGCCAATGGTGAATATTAAATTCTTAATGTTATGTCAAAAAATGTGCAATAACTACGTCTTAAAACCCACCAAACTTGATTTGCATATCTCAACTGGTTTTAAAGCAATAAATAAATCGTTAGTTTGTAAAAAAAATTGGACATCCCGTACCTCCGAAAAGAAGCGTTTGCGGACATATGATTATAAATCAAAGTGTCCTTATTTTCTCATGTAAAATTCCCCCTTAAACTTTGTCGCACTTATTTAGAAACACCCTGTACTGATGACGAACATGGCCAGATGTTAAAGGACCTAACTTTTTTATTATCAAACATAAGCGAATGAATCTAAAAACAGAATGTTAAGAAGACCTAAGGCTATAGTTGGGTTTTAATTTCAGTATTTTATAAATGCTAGAATAGTCCACAGGGTGAAGTGAACTTTGAGAAAAAAACACAGTTTGATTCGTACACCCAGTATACAATGACAATTTACCTGTCTAACAACAATATTACTACAGTGATATTGTTAATGAATAACGCTATAACATGGTAAAAAAATCACTTAAATCGGAAAACAGGTTTACGAAATTCAAGCATCAAAAATGACCTAATTTTTAAGTGAATCGATTTTTTAGCACCCGAATGTAATTGTTAATGAAACACCCTGTATATAAAACACATAGATAACTTAATTAGTTAGCAATAAGTTCCCTTAATTTTCCTAATTATCTAGTTTATTAGGTTGAATTTTTTGTTTTAACAATTTTTTCTTTAATCACCCGTGTTGAGCTGGCCCCCCACTTGCAAAAATTAAAAAACAAATAGCCCTGATTTATGAGCTTTCATATTCCGCAAATTAAAAATTTTGAGCTCGTTCCACTGAGCAGGAATTTAATATTTTAGTGGGGGGGCTGACTCAGCCCCCCCCCCTACTGAAAAATAGGGATATTGAATCGATTTTTGCGCCAGAATTATGAGCTATTTATGAGCTCTTGAAATTATATAGTTTCGATTTTTGAGCTCATCCCCTTCACCCCCAAACAACCCTTGAATTGATTTTACTTAAGAGAAACATGCTGAAAAAAATTAAAATATATCGTGATATTGGAATAATATCAATTATATTATTTCAATAGCTTATATATTCTAAGAATAAACTCTTAAATCATGCGCATTTTGATTATTGAGCTACAACCCCTTCGAAAGAAAACCACCCTATCTTCCCGGCTTAAGAGAGAATTTCACTTAAAATGAATTAAATTAATTATTTGGCCACTACATATCGTTTAATAATTTATGAGCTCGCAAAATACACGCATTTTAATTATTGAATTGCAATTTTCTTTCTATAGTGCAGTCACTGAAAGTAAAAATCAACTATGACCTTCGATTTCGGTGAACCTCCATTCATTTTCACGAAAATTGGTGAGTGTATAGAGGATACCTCAACAAACAAAAGTAACATGGTACCAACTTGCGGTTTTAGCCTGGGGTAGATATCACCCCTCCTCGGAGGTGAAAATTACTTTATTAAAAATAACCCCACAAATCGATAGAAGGACAAATTCTAAGCAACATTTGTTATATAATGTTATTAAAATAAATCAATACTTTTTGAGTTATTAAAGATCAAATATTTTAATTTTTGTGAAAAAAAATGCAAGTTTTAAAGCGATTTTTCATAAATAACTCAAAAATTTTAAGTTTTTACAAAAAAGTTTTCATCACTAAAATTGAAGCTAATAAAAATTATAATAAATTCCTCACTTAAAAAACCATTTAATGTTACTTAATTTAAAGTAAGTTATAGGTAATTGAGTGTATGTATATTTTTTTTCTGCGAGTATTCAAATTTAAGGATCCAAGCTTAAATAACGGGAATGCGATGCATTTTATAACACTTAATAAATACTTGTCAAAGTACCTAGACATACCTATCAAATGAGCTCCAGAAGAAGTTGATAGCATCAAAATTTATACTTCAAAAAATTTTCCAAAAAAATGATATTGTTTTTTTTTTAATAACTTTTAACTTTTATGATATCAGGCACATCCAACTATTTGAAAGTTAATTTCAAGAGCTATAAAACTGTATTTTCTATTTTTAATCTTTCAAATACTTTATTTGTTTAGGATAATAGGTTAAAAGGCTCCAGTTACATTGTTCTCGCAGTAAAATTTAGGCTTAAACGTTTGTATCTTGGTTATTTTGATTCATACAGAAATCAAAAGACAATTAAAATCTTTGCTAATAAAAAAAACTCAAATTTCGTTATCTATCATTTTTTACGTGTACTGAGTATTGTTGGAGTTATTATCAAAAGCAAATAATTTACGAAAAGTTGAAAAAGTTGGTTTTTTTAAATCATACATATATATATATATATATATATATATATATATATATATATATATATATATATATATATATATATATATATATATATATACAGTGCTAGTCAAAAGTCCGTACCCCCCCTCGTATCTTTTGACCGATTATACTTATAATAGTGAAATTTGGAGGAAGGAAATGAACGGACGTAGGCTTCTTAACTAGTCATGACAGGTGACGTAAAAGTGACAGATGACTTTACAGCGCCACTGTGACAGATAATTTTAAATGGTACCCTATGGTAAGCGACACCTCGTTTGATAGGTATTGAAAATACCTATTTAGCTATACTAATTTTGTTTGAGTTTAAGCTCATTTGGATGAATAAATGAAATAATATAAACTTGTAGTTTCGCATTTAATTAATAAAAATTCAAACCTCCGCCTATGGTTACTTGTCAAAAAGGTTGACGTTGACGTAAAAACTACTAGAGAGCTGAAAAATGTCAACTTTTTTGACAAAATAACCATGGGCGGACATTTTAATTTTTAAGAATTAAATGCGAAACTACAAAGTTATATTTATTTCATTTATTCACCAAAATCAAAATCAACTTAAACCCAAAAAAATTAGTATGACTGAAGAGATATTTTCAATACCTTTCAAATGAGGTGTCACTTGCCATAAGGTCCCATTTAAAATTATCTGTCACAGTGGCGCTGTAAAGTCATCTGACACTATTACGTCACCTGTCATGACTAGTTAAGAAGCGTACGTCCGTTTATTTCCTCACTCCAAATTTCACTATTATATGTATAACCGATCAAAAGATACGAGGGGGGTACGGACTTTTGACTAGTACTGTATATATATATATATTTGAAAAATATGCATTCTAAATCGGTAAAAATGTTTAAGGTCATTACTTATTCTAAAGTAAAGAAGGTCTGATAGGGATTACTAAAGATTTTAATTTTTGTGGAAATGGCGTTCGTTTTATTTTTCACTTTTTACTAAAAATTTAAAAGGGTCCTATTATTTTCATGTCCACTTGCTTAATTTTGATGATATCAACTTCTTTCGGTGATCATTTAATAGGTATTTCTGAGTACTTTGACAAATATATATTCAGTATATTTTATAAAATGCATAGTTTTCCTGTTAATTAGGCTTGAATAATTATATTTGAGTACTCGCCGAAACAAAAAATACATTTAATTAGATACCTATAAGTCACTATAAATTAACACGTTCAGTGCTACTCATATATTAGTAACATTGCTGCCGGCCTGATACATATTTTTGAAATTTTTGGCTCTCCATTATTGTTAATATGTGTGTTATTATAAGAGTTAAAAACAAGACAAAATAAGTACACGCATTACCACAAGTGCTATCACTCCTACGATACACACATTACAAGTGCTAGCATATAAATAAACATTATATTCGATATGGTATATGACGCACCGATGCGTCATCCGCCCCTCTACAAGAACTAGTTTGACACACCGGTGCGTCATCAGCACTGAACGTGTTAATAATAAATGGTTTTTCAAAGCTTTAATTTTGGTAATGATAACTTTTTTATAAAAACTTACAATTCTTAAGTGATTTGCGAAAAACCGCTTTAAAGCATGCATTTTTTCACGAAAAATTAAAATTTTTGATCTTTAATAATTCAAAAAGTATTGATTTATTTTAATAACTTTATATAACAAATTCTGCTTATAATTTGTCCTTCTATCGATTTGTGGAGTTATTTTTAATAAAATAATTTTCACCCCCGAGAAGGGGTGGTAATCACCCTCAGGGTAAAGGTGCAAGGTGGCACCATGTCACCTTTGTTTGTTGGGGTATCCTCTAACCACTCACCAATTTTCGTGAAAAACGATGAAGGTTCAGCGAAATTGAAGGTAATAGTTGATTTTTACCTTCAGTGACTGCACTATACAGAAGAAATTGCAATTTAATGACCTAATGGCGCGTATTTTGGGAGCTCATAAATTATTAAACGATATTTACTCGCCAAATAATTTATTTAATGCATTTTAAAAACAACTCTCTCTTAAGCCTGGAAAATGGGGTGGTTTTCTTGCGAAGGGGTTGTAGCTCAATAATCTAAATGCGCATGATTTAAGAGTTTATTCTTAGAATATATAAGCTATTGGAATAATATCCGTGATACGATATATTTTAATTTTTTTCAGCATGTTTCTCTTAAGTAAAATCAATTCAAGGGTTGTTTGGCCCTCCTCAGCCCCCCCACTAAAATATTAAATTCCTGCTCAGTGGAACGAGCTCAAAATTTTTAATTTGCGGAATATGAAAGCTCATAAATAGCTCATTATATTAAAAAGCACCGAATTTATAACTAACACATTTAACGAAATTGTATCTTGAAATTTCACCCCTGTTATACTGGTTAATTTTCTGTTCGAGAAAAATATATTTGCTGGACTACATTTCTAGAAATATTTTGTTTAACAGAATTTATTTTTATATAAGAATCGGTTTGAATGCGCTTTAATGTTTCAACAAACAGAAAAATATTAGGATGTGGAGACAAACAATAATTTTTAAATTTTGAATGAAATCCCTCACAAGAATTAGTTGTTCTATAATATAGATGCGCTATTCTTTGCCCAAATTTGTGGAGGAAATGTGGAGTCCTCTTCGATATACGTTTCAACTAGATAGTTTGCAAATGCGTCAACTCGATGATCATCTGGTTTTTCAGGCATTAAATCTTCCACAAAACAATCTCCAACTTGGCTCGGAGGAACATACATTAGGCCAAAAATATGCTTCAGCCATTTACCTATTTCTGAGTTCTCGTTCTTATACTCAGAACTCAACCCCACATTTTGTACTTTACGCCACCTGTAACAAGATTATAGAATAAATTCTTTATTTCAGAAAGTACTTGCATTCAAGAAAAAGTTTGAAACAGGTCAAATTTTATAAAAAAATACATCTTTAAAAAATAATGAGAATATTTAGGAGCCAATTTTTTGACAGAGGTTATGACGACATCTTTTTTTATGTCAAAAAATAAATTTTTTTGAAGATATTTTACCTACAATTCTTGTTTTAACTTATATCAAATGCTGTTTTTTGTAAAAAAAAAATTGAAAAAATAAATATTTGAAAAAAGAAATTACAGTGAAATTTGAAATAAACATATTGAAATGTTTAGTTTTACAGCAAAAAAATATTATGACGTCATAACTCAAGTTTTTCTTAACAATCTACTATTTGTCAGTTACATTTCTATACGTATTACTTACCAAGCTTGAGCAAGATGAAATCGACAACCAACAACATTTGCTTCCGGAAAAACTTCTCGCACGCTGGAGTGGATACCTAATTCGTAATCAACCACTATTTTCGTTGGATTTAAATTGCATCCCAAATCTTGACATTTTTTCTTTAATAATTCGAATAATGATTTGTAAGTGAATTTTTGCTTATTACGTAACAAACAAAATGCAACCGGAACATAAGTGTCATTATTCAATGTACGTAATGTAAATATTTGAAAAAAAAATTTTGTGCAATAATCGAATGTTCCATCCATAAATAAGGTGGAATTGTTACACATAAATGAAAGATTAGACAGACATCAAAAAACAACAATATTAAACTGTTTATCATTAATCAACAAAAACTGTTCATTTTTGATAGTAAATATTTCAATTTGTTTCAAAAATTCTTGAACATCCTTGGCTGATTTTGGCAATTTTGGAACCGTTTTCAATCGCGTGCGATTAATGTTCTTTTTATGTATTGGAAATCTTTTTTTTTTTGTTGACAGAGAGGTAAGTACTTCGCTTTGCTTTTCGATTTCCTTGTGTAACAACTTCGCAGGTCGTTCCGCAATATGTTCTGTTGCTTTTCTTTTAAGAGAATTGTTAACTTTCTGGCGAATTAATACTTCTTCAGCAAGCTCATGATTGTGTTCACCACTAACTTTTGAAAACACATTATTTAATGTATATAGTTTTGCTTTACACTTTTTATTTGTACAATACCACACAGTTTCACCAAACTTTTTTAATTCACGAAATTTTCTAAATTTGAATTTTTGAAAAACTGTAAATGGTTTTCCCCGTTCACTTATAGGCCAGGGTAATAAGACAAAAATATACCCTGTTCGTGACACTTCAGCAGCCAGGGTACTGAAGCGTTCTTTCGACAGGTAATACCTATAGGAACAAATTATAACTATTTCCTGCGTAGGATCTGGCAGCCATTTCTATTTATAAACAATTAACTGCCAAAAAATGGCATTTCCCCTTTTTTTTCAAATCAATGGAAAACAGTGAAACTTATGGTTTTTTTAGTACAAATATCTTTGAGATTATGAAAAAGCTTTAAAATGACATATTACAAAGTTTGATATACTCATTTATTGTTATTATAATTGCGAAAAAACGTCGGAATTGCAAAAAAAATATATTTTCGCAATAACTGTTGTAAAAATTAGTGTACAAGTTTGAAATTTTTGCCAAATGAGGGTTCTTTGGTGCTTAATATGTGACAAAAATTTCAAAGCGATTCATTCAATTGTTTAAATTTTATCCGAATTGTTTATCTCAGAGAGCATTTTTTTGCCATAAAATAAGTCAGAAAAAAATGACGTTAGAACCATTCCACAGGTGTCAAATGGAAGATCATGAGCTATATTTTCAACTTGGTTTAAAAAAAGCGAGTAAAAAATGCATTTATTAGTAATAAATAATTATGCAAAAGTATCGTAAATCTTTCCTTATAAACTTTTTGGATCACTTTTTCCAAAAAAATTAACTTTTTTACCCTGTTTTAAGTGCACAACTACCAAGGAATGTTATTTATATCATAATTGATAAAAAATTGTAATAAATATATATAATTTCGTATATAACAAAATAAAAAGTTTATAAGGAAAGATTTACGATACTTTTGCATAATTATTTATTACTAATAAATGCATTTTTTATTCGCTTTTTTAAAACCAAGTTGAAAATATAGCTCATGCTGTTTCATTTGACACCTGTGGAATGGTTCTAACGTCATTTTTTCTGACTTATGTTATTGGAAAAAAATGCTCTCTGGGATAAACAATTTGAATAAAATTTAACCAATTGAATGAATCGCTTTGAAATTTTTATCACATATTAAGCACCAAAGAACCCTTATATGACAAAAATTTCAAAGCTGTACACTAATTCTTACAATAGATATTGTGAAATTAATTTTTTTGCAATTCCGACCTTTTTTCGCAATTATATTAACAATAAATGAGTATATCACACTTTGTAATACGTCATTTTAAAGCTTTTTCCATAATCTCAAAGATATTTGTACTAAAAAAACCATAAGTTTCACTGTTTTCCATTGATTTGAAAAAAAGGGGAAAATGCCATTTTTTGACACTTAATTGTTTATAAATAAAAATGGCCACCAGATCCTGCGCAGGAAATAGTTACAATTTGCTCTTATGGGTATTACCTATTGAAAAAACGCTTCAGTACCCTGGCTGCCCGAGTGTCATGGGAAAAACCTTATTACCCTCTGACTATTAACATCATTTCAAAATCCATTGCGCGGTGCGATTGTCTAAGTTCACTCTTTACTGTTTGGAAATAAACTGCAATTTTAAAAATTCCACCCTATCAAGTTAACCTCCTCTTTCTCTTATTTTTACTAAAAGGGCTATTACATTATCCTAAATTCAGGACCGATATTCAGGATACGATTTAGGACACTGCATTCAGTCACCGAAGCTCGAGATTACACTATCCTAAATTTAGGATCGTAGATTATAAAAGACCGCGCAAAGACAGTAGTGATGTTGATTATAGTTACTTTCGAGTATTCGTTACAAATCGTTACTTTTGTATAAAGTAATCATTTACAGTATTCGTTACTTTGATTACTTTTGTTACTTTTGCATTTGAGTACCGATAATATCGAAAATCGTGTTTCTCAGTAGGTAGGTATTTTCTTTTGTATAAAGTAATCATTTACAGTATTCGTTACTTTGATTCTTATAATTATTTTTGTATTTGAGTACCGGTAATCATATCGAGAATCGTATTTCTCAGTAGGTAGGTATTTTGTATAGGTATTCCGATATAATAACGGCCTTCACGAAGTGCGAAGTAATCAGAGTAATCAAAGTAGATACAATAGTCGTTACTCGCTCTGCTACGATTGGTACGAAGTAATCAAAGTAGATACAATAGTCGTTACTCGCTCTAATACGATTGGTATGAAGTACCGAAGTAATCAGAGTAATCAAAGTAACGATTTGCCTCTCTGTATAGTAATCGTTACTTTCGGTATTCGTAAGTAACGAGTACTTTGTAACGAATAGTTACTTTTTCAACATCACTAAAAGACAGGGTTTGAAAACCAAGTGTTAAAACCACAGGGGTTCGGTTTAATTAGGTAAAACTTTTAAAAGCAGGTAAACAAACAAAAGCTTTCCCTAATCAGATTTGAACAAACAGCTTGAGTGACGGACGTGTCGGTGACATGTTTATCGTTTTGGGTACAAAAGGTAAAGTATTGTAAGATGTTCTCTGATTGTACACCCATCCGATTTTAGACGGCGCTGTATTGTCACCCCTGTACGAAATTATTCCGATTCGACTTTTTTGCACAAATTTACTCAAAAAGAGGTCCTTATAACAAATCCACAGGGTGCTGGGAGGTGCCGAGGTCGGAAACTTGTTTAAACATTTTTTTTTAAACAAATTCAAAAAATCTATTTTTTCACTTTGTATACTTTTTTTTAGATTATATGGGTCATTCTGGGCAAAAAAGGTCTCTTGTGATTTTTGTCTAAAACTAATTTTTGTCGAGTTATACGCAATTTAAAATTTGAAAAATGCGAAAATGGCAATTTTCAAGGCTTAAGAGCAAACAGTAGCGATCAACAGGTAGCAAAAACCCGTTCCAAGATTGCGGCTGAAATTTTGAATATTTTTTGAGATATTTGGCATACGTATTCGTAATATAATAAAGAATTGCGGTACAGAGCTAAATTTGAAAAATATATTATTATGTGGAAATTACTCTGCAATTAAATACACTATTAAAAATACGAGCCTGTACCGCCATTAAGAAGAATAAAAAAATACACTTTCTTCAAATAAACTTTTTTATCCGATGCCTAGATTTTGAGTCATTTTGGAACTACTAAAAAATTTTATTTCATTAGTAGTTCCAAAATGACAAAAAATCTAGGCATCGGATAAAAAAGTTTATTTGAAGAAAGTGTATTTTTTTGTTGTTCTTAATGGCAGTACAGGCTTGTTTTTTTAATATTGTATTTAATTGCAGAGTAATTTCCACATAATAATATATTTTTCAAATTTAACTCTGTATTGCCATTGTTTTATATTATGAATACGTGTGCCAAATATCTCGAAAAAATATTTAAAATTACAGCTGCAATCTTGAAACGCGTTTTTGCTACCTGTTGATCGCTACTGTTTCCTCTTAATATTTTAATTAACAATAATTATTATTATGAAAGGCAGAAAGTGACCAAATCAAAGTTTAAAACCTCTCCTTCAAGAGCCTGAAGAAATTTTGTCATTATTTTATTACAAAGCTATTATTTTTAACAATTAGCGCTATATAATATTCATTTTTAATCGAGTTATTAAGCGTTGAAAATGGCTATTTCCGCATTTTTCAAATTTTAAATCGCGTGTAAATAGACAACAATCAATTTTAGAGAAAAATCACAAGAGACCTTTTTTGATCAGAATGACCCAAGTTATCTAAAAAAAAATTGTTCGAAGTGAAAAAACCTGTGGATTTGTTATAAAGGGACGTTCAAGTATTACGTAACACAGGTTGGGGGAGGGGGGCAAAAATCTTCAAAAATTGCGGTACGTAATACTTGAACGTCCTATTACGGTGCGTTACATAGGGGAGGGGGACCAAAAATCTTCAAAAATCGCGTTACGTAATACTTCGCGTTAAAGTTTGTGCAAAAAAAAAAAAAATGTGTGTGTACTTTGTACGTACGTAAGAAGTTATACTTTTATTATATAATTTCAAAGAAATAAATATACTTAACAGGTTATTTGTATTTTATTTAAATATTAAACTAACTTTCTTACCTACCACTTTTAAAAAAAAAGAATATGAATCGTCCGGGATTTCTCGATCTCCGGTCACACGCTCGACCACTGAGCTATATTCCCTTTGCTTTGACAGGTTACAAGATTTCTCATACATACTGACAAATTTAATAGACCAAGTGAAGTATACAAAAATACTTTAAATATACTTACTATTACTATAAAATATCTTATTCCCGAGGAAGACAAATCCAAAGACACAAAAATTATAATAAATAATACATTTACTAAAAACACTAATATATCTTTTTAATGGCTTATTGGCGCTGACAGCGCTGATACATACATATCTTGAAAGATTAGCAACGAACTACATACTGTCTGTGTGCGCATGCGCCCGGTATTATAAAATTTCACTCTCGATCGTAAAGAAGTATAACTTCAAAAATCTAATCGAAATAATTTCGCTAACCGGGGAGACGATACAACTTATAGCGCTAATTGTTAATATGTAATTAAAAATACCGCTTCGTAATAAAATAATGACTAAAGTTTCTTCAGAATCTTGAAAGACGGGGTTTTAATCTTTGATTTGGTCACTTTTACTTTCATAATAATAATTTTTAATCAAGTTATTAAGCCTTAAAAATAGCCATTTCCGCATTTTGCATTTTTCAAATATTAAATCGCGTATATCTCGACAATAATCAATTTTAGAGAAAAATGACTAGAAACCTTTTTTGCTCAGAATGACCCAAGTTATCTAAAAAATTTGTTCGAAATGAAACAATTATTTTTGTGAATTTGTATAGAAAAATTGTTTAAACAATTTTTCGACCACTGCGCCGCCTGGCACCCTGTGGATTTGTTATACGGACCTGTTTTTGAGAAAGTTTGTGCAACAAATCGAGTCGGAATAATTTCACTAACGGGAGTGACGTTATAGTCCCGACTATTTATTTTAGCCATTTAGAATGTCGAAAACCATCCTAATTAGGATGCTAACTGACTAAATGCGATTGCACTATCCTGAATTCAGGACGTTCTAAATATCGGACACTAAATTTAGGAAGATGTAATAGCCCTTTTAGAAACTAATTAGGTAAACCCTGTAAACCCAGGTAATACTGTGTAGGATCAAAGAATACTAACACACCCACTGGTAGTGGGTGTGTTAGTATTCTTTGGTAGGATTAAATTTTATTGTTAGAAAGAGAACGCAATTGACCATACAAAACACATTAGCGATATTACCTGAAAATCCCTCAAAATTTTGGACGCAATTCGGATACCTCCGGGGGCCGTCGAACTATGGAATCATAAATGATGATTTTTTTTGCATGACCCAATTTTTTTAGGTGTTGGTCCAAGGTCTAATTGTACATAGCTTGAAATTTGCAAGCGGTTAGTGTAGTTTCAAAAATGATTGACATTTAGCAGCTGAGTTGATTTATGAAAACTTTAATTAAAAGTATAAAAAAAATTCATTTACAAACTGCAAGTGTAAATTAGATAATAATAAAGTATTTTTTGATCAACAAAATTAAAAAGTCTTCCTGTAGGGCGATAATCCTCTTGGAGGCTCACAATTAATTGACAAATCCATCAGTTTAAATTAAAAAGTCTGCGACGGATTTGTCTTTAATCATAATTTAAAAGTATATTTTACACGTGGGAGTAAAAGTTTTTTGACTCCTGTCCCTTTAACTGCTTTCCCCGGGTCTTTATTAGATTCTACTTATCTTCGAATTACGTTTTTGCAGTTCAGACACGGACTAGACACAAAAATAAAAATATATAAAAAGAAAAAAAATAGTGAAACAAGTAGCTAGATTAACTGCTTTGAAAGCAATTCATTAGTACGAAAATATTTAAGGTATATTATTCATAAACTTTAATATTTGTTGCAAGGTTCTGCATTATACAGTGCTCGCGTCAGGGCCGCCGCTACCATGTGTGCAAAGTGTGCATCGCACACAGGCGGCCAACAATAGGGGCGGCCAAAAGCAGGCCACTGATGATACTATTTTTTTTAAACGCAAATAAGTTCAAATAATTAAATAGTAATGTTTCAGATAATTCTAATTCTAAAGTCTAATATTCCAAACAATTTCCAGATTTAGCCATACGGCTCACACTCCCTCTAAGGGGAAAATTGACTCATCCCTGATACCTACGGTATCAAAAGGATTGAGCTCTGGTGGGACTCTTTCCATGTTATCGAGCCCTAGGTGACTTGGTATGCTGGAGTATCTCCCAGAAATTTTCGTACTCTTCTGGCCGTCGCTAGTAGTACAGCTTTCTGCATGGTCTTATAAAGGTGTTCATTTAGACCCAGCTTTTTTATGTTTTCGAGGAGGTTCTTTGGAATGACTCCAGTAGTAGACATAATAATAGGTATCGTCTGGGTACTTTGCATTCTCCATTGTCTTCGTATTTGAATTTCCATATCTCTGTATTTGGCGATCTTTTCAGTAAATTTAGTTCGCAGATTATTGTTGTTAGGTATCGCCACATCAATTAGTGTTGTTTGTCTTGTTAAGTTATGAACTAGTACAAACAATAATTATTATTATTATTACCTAATAATACTAAAGTGCGTTTCATTTAACATTTATAGTGCTTTTTTTTGCGAATCTAAATATTTTTCTATTATATTAGATTGTAGTCCAGATATAACGCACGTAGAACAAATAACAATTATTGTAGTAAGATGTGTTTCAACTTCAACACCAGTTCAGATATTTGAATATTTCTTGTGCTTTTCTCCTGAAACTGACGTAACTGGACAAGGTCTCTTTGAATTTATAGAGAATAAACTTGAACAATTAAAAATATAAATATTATGGATAATATTATGCGTGGACAGGGTTACTATAATGGAGCCAATATGCGTGGTAGACAAATACTTCTTTACAATCGAGACTGAAATTTTATAATTCCATGGCGCATGCGCACATAGACAGTATGTAGTTCGTTGCTAATCTTTCAAGATAGGTATGTATATATCAGCGCAAATAAGTCATTAAAAGAATATATTAGTGTTTTTAGTAAATGTTTTATGTCACCGTGTTGTGTAATTATATCCGAGACGTCACTTACAAGGGGCTCGATAGCTTGGTTAGTAGAGCATTGGACCAGAGATTGAGAGGTCCCGGGTTCCAATCCCGGATGATTCATATTTTTTTTTAATTTTTGGTTGTTTTAATAAAAAATTTTTGAAAGTGGTACGTAATAAAGTTAGTTTAATATTTAAATAAAATACAACTAACCTGTTAAGTATATTATTTATTTCGTTGAAATTATATAATAGAAGTATAACTTCTTACGTGCGTACAAAGTACACACACATTCTTTTTTTATTCCCTGTTCTGCACATAGTTTAAATCTGCGGTGGTGAATGATACAGTAAAAATAAGTTTTGAGTGGGTGGAATTTTTTAATACTGTAGGTACAGGAACTATATGTATTTTTTTCTTCTTCGAATATTTTTGAAGGTACATTTTATTAAAGCACCTTCCAAAGTACATTAAAAGCATTGTTGGACATGCGATGGGAGAGTCTGATAGATGTAATCGCTCCATTAAAAACCCAGATAAGTAAAATATATCAGGTTTAGAGGAATTGCAAAATTATAACAAAAGGGATATGAATTTGAAAATTCAATGGATAAACATATTGAATTGTGAGAAAGTGTATAAAGCCCTTACAGACATAAACAGCTCAGAGGCTGACATTAGTGCAACCGATTTATATCAAGAAATTAAAGATATTCAACCATGTTACCGCAGAAAAACGTCCTGGTAATATTCGTGAATACATTTACGAAATAATAATATATCAACATTTCCAAACTTAACTATAATCGTACGTATATTGCTAAATCTACCCTTTACTGTAGCTGAGGGTGAGCACTCGTTTTCAAAACTTAAAATAATAAAAAAAAATTATTTGCGATTTTCAATGAAGCAAGATAGATTTTCTGCTTTAGCAATGTTATCTATCGAACATGAAGTGGGTGCGACATTGGATATTAAAAACAAAGACATTGTCAAAATTTTTCCCGAAACGGAAGCCAGAAAAGTTTGTTTTTAGTTTCTTTATGTGTTTATGTTCTATTATTCACGGTTTATTTTAATTAAATGGAAGTTTAAATTAGGATATACATATTAATGGGCCTTAGATCGTGGATATTACATGGATATTACTCCAATTTTTCAAGTATTTATCTATTTACAAATTATTATTGTTATGGATCTTCGTTACATTTCTTTAAAAATACTAGTATGTACATATTTCTAAAGTGTTGGAAGGGGGGCGGCAAATATTAAGTTGCACATGGGCGGCCAACACCTCAGCGGCGGCCCTGGCTCGCGTAAAGTATGGAAACAAAAAGATATTTGTGACACTCCTATGATATACACTGCGCGTCAAAGAAAACGGGCCACCCACAAAATGGGTAATTTTTGATGTCTCGAATTTCCCAAACCTGTTGTCCGAAGTGATTTTTTAATATGTTAGCCTTATTCTTTAACAATATCGTTGTAATAATATTGTTGCTAGACAGATAAATTGTTATTGTATACCGGGTGTAGCAATCAAACTGTGTTTTTTTCTCAAAGTTCACAACACCCTGTCGAAGATTCTAGCATTTCTAAAATACTGCAATTAAAACCCAACTATAGCCTGAGGTTTTTTTAACATTCTGTTTTTTGATTCATTCGCTTATGTTGCATAATAAAAAAAGTTAGGTACTTTAATAACTAGCCAAGTTCTTCATCAATACAGGGTGTTTCTAAATAAGTGCGACAAACTTTAAGGGGTAATTCTGCATAAAAAAGTTTCCGCAAATGACCTTTTGCTTTATAAACAAGTCCGCAAATGCTTTGTTTCCGGACTACGGGATTTTAAATTTTTTCTTACAAATTGACGATTTATTTATTGCTCTAAAACCGATTGAGATATGCAAATGAAATTTGGTAGGCTTTAAGAGGTAGTTATTGCGCATTTTTTTGACATACAATTAAGAATGTTATATTCACCATTGGCGTGTATACGGGCAATATTACACGATAGACAACAGATGTAAAACCTCTTTAATTAAATTTTAATTTTTGAAAACAAGTCGAAACGTCAGAACAAATAATATAAACTGTAATTTTCATTATAACCAAATTGTTGTGTAAATAATATATTATAACCACATAAAAAACATAATTGCTAATTATTATATTGTAAAAATATTAACGTCTTTTCCTTGAAAAATAAAAATTTTTAAGGGGCATGTTGTAAATTAAATAACAATCTGCTCCGAGAGTTAAACAAAATAATCGTGCGTTGTTTTTGAAATCAAAATTATGTTATTTTGTATATAATACATGAATTATAGATATAGCACGCTACTTTATGGTCTTTGGTTTGAGTTATTTTACATAATCATTAACATTAACTGTTTCTATTTAACTTGTAAATTATTTTCTGAAAATAAAAACTTCTACTATCTTTGCTTTATAGACATTTTTGTTAAATGCGTGAGCCCTGTACGTAAACGTAAAAAAATTTAATTTTTGTTTAACTGTTTATGTAATTTATTGGCGACTGTTCAAATAAGTAGATACTTCTTATGGAATAGAAAGTCATGTTTATTAATAAAATAAAGCATAAAAACACAAGACTGTATTTTAAATTTCAGAGAAAATCGCCAACCTGTCATGTTTTGCTGTAACATCAGCTTTAGTCAGGAGATAAGTTTTAAACTGTTTAAAAATTTTTTCGGTGTTTAAAATCAATTTAAAATTGCTCTTCTTGAACTTGATATTACAAGGAAACATGTAAACCTAGGTTTTGTTTTATTATTGAAAAATTATTCCTTAACAATATTTTGTCACCTTTTATCTTGCAAAATAACTCAATGAAGTCCCAAAACTAAAATTATGTAATACCTAAGCAGTTTTCTTTCTTTCGTGGAAGAGGATTTGTTAATCAACTTATCTCTAGAAACAGTTTGTGGCATAAGGGCACACAACACACAGACATTTTAGAGATTCAAATTAAATTCGGTTTTCGGTGTTCGGTTTAAATTTAGTTCAATACCAAAACATGATATTAGAAATGTAATTGGTAAACACGAGAATATAATTATCATAATACAGTAGATATGTACTCTTTCGTGACCGTGTAAAACAACATAAGTCGTATAAATAAAACGAAAAAAATAGATAGACAGAATTAAATTAGTTGGCCTCGCCTGACACAGGTATAATGTAGCAGTGACTCGACCTGTACTTTTGTGAAGTATAAATAATAAATTAAAAAGTATAAGTCTTTCTTTTGGGAAAAGTGAACATTAAAAATCAGTTGGGCTAATGTCTTTCTTTAGACAAAAGTGAACATGAATAACCAATTGCGCTAATGTAACGGGAGTCCGACGCTACAAGTTAAACAATAACTAGTATAGCGAATAAATACATTGAAAACAAAGCATATTTAAATCTATTAAACAACAGTTTACAGCCCTAGTTGAGCGTAGACCAGTAGACCTTCCCCAGTCTATTTCGCCAGTCGTGTCCATTAATCGCTAACTATTGTCAGTTTGCAGCAATAATTCTCCTCGCGTCTTCATCCATACTGAATCTCCGTCTTATTCAACCCCTACTATATGAAAAAATATAAAAACTGTGCATAATAAAGCAATAATTGCACAAATCAAAAGAAAATTAGGAATCGAAACCTAGAAATAGCTGATAAAAAGAGGGCTAACCTACAGATAAAATGACACAAAAAAATTTTGTGAAAACGACTATTACCAAGTGAAAGAAAGACAATATCAATGATAGACTAAAATGAATTCTTTTGCCAACAACAATGCGAATATTCGTCAAATTGTAGAAAAATACAGAGAGATTTATATAGAAATATGTGTGCTATGCTGACTACTCCAGGACCCTCGATAACAACTTAAAATGGGATAAAATGTGGTATATACTTAAGGAAGTGGGTACGCCAACATCTAATCTATTTATTACAAGCACTGAAAATCTTCAAATTGATATCTGCAGTTCGGCAAAGATGTATAACATGCCCCATTATATTAAGTATCTATATATTTATATACATTATGCATCAAGTTTTTGAGGGATGACAAAAAAGAATAACTACTTGAGAAAGAAAAATAAAGTTCGGCAAGGATGTATAATATTCCCCATTATATTAAATATCTATACAGGGTGTTTCCTTAATAATTGTCCATATAGTAACTGGAGAAACCTTAGCTTAAAATACGAAGATTTGACCTAAAACACTTAAATAAAATGTGGTTCCTTACTGAGTTACAGGGTGTTTTATCTAAAAATTTAAAAACTATTTTTGCTCAGCATTTTTAATCTGTTCGACGTATCCTTTTCATACTTGGCAGGTAGTATAGGTACTGTACAAACTACTAAATTATGTTAAACAAACATTTCTGGCTATTACCAGAGGTGTACGACGGGGGAAAGTGAATGGTTGACCCTTTTCAAATTCTACGCCACTGGCGAAATTGCTATTTTAGTTCAATTTTTGGATTCTCCAATACTTTCTATGAAAATAATATACTCTTCATTCGTAACGATAAAGTCATTAATTTTCGAGATCTTTGAAGTTAAAAATGAAACGACACGGTTATTTTGATTGATGTATTGTGTTGCTTCATTTTTAATTTCAAATATCTCGAAAACTAATCATTTTATCGTTACGAATGACGAGTGTATTATTTACATAAAAGTATTGCAAAATCAAAAAATTAGACTAAAATAGCAAATTCGTCAGTGGCGTAGAATTTGGGAAGGGTCAATCAGCCACTATCCCCTGTCGTACGCCTCTGGTAGTAGCTAGAAACGTTTATTTTTCTTAATTTAGTAGGGTGTACAGTACCTACACTTTCTACAAAGTATGATAAGGATACGCCAAATAGTTTGGAAGTACTGGGTACAAACAATTTTTAAATTTTAATCATATGAATCATATCGAGTCTAGGTTGAACCGTGATAGTGTGTACATGTGTGTGTGATCGCTCCGTATCAAAGTTCATACATTGGGCCGGTACGAGTTTAGTCATCCACACTACATTCACTGAGACAATTACAGGTAACATTACATTGTAATTAGCATAAAATAAATAGATAATTCTTTATACGTATTTGTGTGAAACAGTGTTATAAAGAAAGATAAACAAACAACAGAAAAAGCTGACAGGGATAAGCTTCTTGACCTTCGCAAGGTTGAATTGGGTTGGGTAGCTTTGCGCTCTGTCAGCGTAGGATTATTTACAACAACAATACATTGTTATATATACACACACAGATATATTTATACAGAGTGATACAAACCACATAAGGATGAGCGACTGGGACGAAATCAAAAATTTAATAACAAATTTGACGTCGGAAATGCGAAATCTGAAAGAAATTAAAAATGATTTTCAAGAATATAAAAAAAACACTGAAAATTTTCAGAGAAGAAAATATAGAATTAAAGAAAGAAATTAACGAACTGAAGATGAAAGTTGAAAATTTGGAAAAATTGGAAGAAAAAGTCGAAAACATCGAAAAATACAAGAAGAAAAATAACATAATTATAAGTGGATTTAAAATACGGGACAATGAAGAAGAAGCGCAAGAAGAAATAGAAAAATTTGTCGAAAACAAGCTACAAGTTGTTATTAAAGCGAAAAAATTGACAAAAATAAACGAAACAATGTGCGTACTAAAACTGAACAATCGAGAAAAAGCAGATGTAATGAAAAATAAACACAAACTAAGACACGTCAAAGGCCAAAAAATATTTATACGCCATGATTTAACAGAACAAGAGAACAAAATCCAGAAAAGCCTACAAGAGATAGCAAAAGATAAAAGAAACCAGAACAAAAAGGTAGTAATTGGGTACCAGAAATTAATTATAAATGGCGAAAAATTTATATGGAATAAAAAGAAAAATACGATTGAAAGTACGAATACTCTTCATGATAATTCAAAAAACTAGTGGAACATATACAGGACGGAAACATGGAGACGACCAGCATAAGAAAAGGAAAACGAAATATGATAAAAGGAAGAGCGAGCACATGGAAAATTGGAACATGGAATATTCGAAGTATTTACGGAAAAGAACAGGATTTAATAGAGGAATTTGAACAAGCACAACTAGATATACTAACAGTATCGGAAACAAAGAAAAAAGGCAAAGGCGAAATTAAACTTAATAAAGGTCATTTGATGATATATAGCGGAGTGGACAATAAACAAAGAGCTGCAGCCGGAATAGGATGCATAATACATGAAAAGCTAATAAATAGTGTAAACACGTGGGAGGCAATTAACGAAAGAATATTAAAAGTAGAACTAACAGGCATAAACGGAGAAAACTGGATAATATTAGCCGTATACGGACCAAGCGAAGACGAGAATTCAGCAATAAAAGATAAATTTTGGGATGAACTGACGAGAATTACAGAAGAATGCAAAGGAAGAATATTAATTGCTGGATACTTCAACAGCAGAGTTGGTAAACAAGATCACAAATATAACACAGTAATAGGTACACATGGGGAAGATACGAGGAACAATAACGGCAAGAGATTGCTTGAATACTGTCAACTACATAATCTAATAATAACAAACACACTCTTCGAACATAAAAATATCCACAAATACACACGGGAAGTTATAAGCAGAGGAGAAAAATCAATAATCGATTATGTAATAGTGGAAAAAGACTATAGGGCAATCATTACCGACACCAAAGTACGAAGAGGTGCAGAAATCAATAGTGATCACTATCTGGTGGTAACAAAAATTAAACACCAAATTATGAAGAATGAGGAGCGGAAAATAAATAAAGAAAGAAAAGTAGAATTTGAATCAATAAGATCTTACAAGTTGACAGAAGAAAATGTGAGAACTAAATATGAAGAAATAATAAATCGAGAAATTGAAAAAAGGCTATTAATAATGAGAGATGCAGATGTGGATCAGTTATGGAATAGTATAAAAGAAATTATTATTGAGGCATCCAAGGAGGCATGCGGCGTAAGTAGAACAACTAGCAACAGGAAACAGACATCGTGGTGGAATGAACAAATTAAATCAGAAACAAAGGAAAAGAAAAGACGATGGAAAATATACCTATCAAACAAAACAACTGAAACGTATGAAAAATATAAAGAACAACGAAAAATAGTAAAAAATATGATAAAAGATGCAAAAGAAGAAAGTTGGAAACAATTCGGGGAAAAACTAGAATCAGATAGTAAAAGTAACCAAAAGCTGTTTTATAAGACCATGAAAACATTAAGAAGGGGAAAAAATACAGTTCAATTGACAATTAGAGACGAAACAGGAAACATTTTGACACAGGAAGAAGAAAAGATGGAAAAGGTATTTTCAAGAACTATTATCAACTGAAAACGAAACACCACATTATACCATTAACGTGACAAATACCGGAGAAACCATAGAAGAAACGCAAGACACTGCAATAACATGGGAAGAATTTACACAAGGATTGGCAAAAATGAAAAATGGAAAGTCACCAGGGCATGATAAAATAACAACTGAGATGCTCAAATATATGGGAGTACAAGGACAACACATATTATTACAATTAATAAACAAGATATGGAAAGCTGAAAGAATACCAGAAGAATGGAAGATCTCGTTGATACTACCCATATTTAAATCTGGAGATAAAAAAGAATGCAAAAACTATAGAGGCATAATGCTCTTATGCTCGGCGATGAAACTGTACGAACAAATATTACAAGAAAAGCTGACAAAGATAATCGATACAACATTAGCAGAAACTCAAAGTGGCTTTAGAAAAGGAAGAAGTGTACAAGATCACATCTTCACTATTAAACAGATCATTGAGAAAACGAAACTCAGAAGAGGAAAAGCATATTTTGCGTTTATCGACTTACAAAAAGCGTTTGATCTTGTTCCTAGGCAAAAAGTATGGTCGCTCCTAGAACAAAGAGGAATAGCAACCAAACTAAGGAAAAATATTGAATGTCTATATAAAAATACGACGAATTGTGTTATAACTAGAAACCTCAAGTCAGAAAATTTTATAACAAAAGATGGTCTGAGACAGGGAGGAGGACTAAGTCCAACATTGTTTACGTTGTTTATGGACGAAATAATTAAAAAATGTAGTCAGAGAACAAAACACCTATTTGTAGGATACAAAAACTTACAACCGATCGAAATATCAGAGTGTGCTTTTGCAGATGACATCGTTATAATGGCAACAAAAGAAAAGGACCTACAAGAAAACTTACAAACGTGGAGTGAAATATTAGAAGAAAGTGGCATGAAACTAAACCTAACAAAAACAAAAGTGATGGTAGTAGCAGAAACTAAAGAAAACGTGAGTATACAGATCAATGGTATACATATACAACAAGTTGAATGCTTCGAATACCTGGGTGTAAAAATTGAAGATTCAGGTCAACAAGGTTTAGAAATCGATAAACGTATAGAGAAAGCAATAAATTCATATTATGCAATGAACACAACTTTTATAGGAAAAAAGGAAATAGCGCAAAGTACAAAAATGAAAGTTTTTAAGGCAATATATAGACCCATACTCACCTTCGGTTGTGAATCGTGGACATTAACAGAGAGGCAGAAGAGCAGAATACAAGCGACGGAAATGAAGTACCTAAGAAGAGCGAGAGGAGTTACAAGACTTGACAGGGTAAGAAATGAGCAGATAAGGGAGGATCTGGAGGTGGAATCAATATTAGAATTTATAGAAAAAAGACAAATCAGCTGGTGGGGACATTTACAAAGACTAGACGATAGAAGACCGGTAAAAATGATTTGGGAAGCGAAAGTAAATATCAAGAGGAAGAGAGGAAGACCAAGAGAAACATGGGACCAAGCTATTGGAAAAGTTCTACAAAAGAGAGGCAAATCCTGGAAAGAAGCAAAAGTATTGGCACAAAATAGAAGACAGTGGCGTAAATTTGTACACAATATCAACAAGTTATTATTGTAATCCCGACACCAATAGGTAGAAGGGAATTTGATTATATATATATATATATATATATATATATATATATATATATATATATATATATATATATGAATCATATCATAAATTAATCAAAATAACTGTGCCGTTTCATATTTAACTTCAAATACCTCCAAAAATAATGACTTTATCGTTACCAATAAAGAGTATATTATTTACGTAGAAAGTATTAGAAAATCTAAAAATGGCACTAAAATAGTCATTCCTCCAGTGGCGTAGAATTTGAGAAGGGTCAACCATTCACCATCCCCTGTCGTACGCCTCTGGTAGTAGCTAGAAACGTTTGTTTATCATAATTTAGTAGGGTGTCTAGTAGTCGCACTTTCTGTCAAGTCTGAAAAGGATATGTCTAATAGTTTTAAAACGCTAAGCAAAAATTATTTTTAAATTTTTAGATAAAACACCCTGTAACTCAGTAAGGAACCACATTTTATTTAAGTGTTTTAGGTTAAATCTTCGTATTTTGGGCTAAAGTTTCTCCAGTTACTAATATGGACAATTATTAATGAAACACCCTGTATATTTATAGTGAACAAATTATGCATAAAATTTTTGAGGGATGACAAAATAGAGACTACCGGAGAAAGAAAAATAAAAAAACCTACGATTTGCTGATGGCACAGTTATATTAGCGTTTTCATAAGAAGAATTGGAACAAATTATTAATAATGTGGGTACGGTGTTATGGAATATGGTTTTGTAAATATAGAAAAAACCAACGTAATGATCATCGATAAGAACAGAAACAACCTAACAGGGATAAGAAACATGGCAGAGTACGAAGTGGTCAGATAATTTAATTACTTAGGCTCTGTCATCACTAATAGAGGAAGGTGAAAATGGCCAGATCGGCAATAGTCAAACTCACAAAAATATGGAAAAACACTGACATTACAGAAAATACAAAAATTACGCCTTATTCGAGCATTAATATTTCTTTTCGCCACCAATGCTTCAGAAACATAGGCTATTAAAAAAGCCGACTAGCTACCATGGACCGCACATCGCACAAATAATTCAATACTAGAAGAACTTAAAATAAAAACTTGACTCACCACTACTATCAACCAAAATTACTATTTGGACATATAATTAGAAGAAGAGAAAGCATGGAACGAATGATAGTTGAAGGTAACGTAGCAGGTAAAAGATCCAGAGGAAGCTCTCCAGCACGATGGTCGGGCCAAATAAATATTTACTCATTCTCCAGAGCTAAACAACACACACAGGAGAGAGATAATTGGAGAAATAGTCAAACAAATTACATGACACCACTACATCCTTATGAAGGAGAAAAGATAAAGGAGGAGGAAGTATTATTTGTATATTTTTCCATTACAAATGTGCTATAAACTTAATAATAACCATATTTTAAATATTGGGTTTAAAAATTTTTATTTCCCATAAGCATGCAATTCTCGTGTATTATTTTATTATCTATTCAAAAATTTCTAATACCTCTCTGTTTAGCTTAAACGTCGTATTCATAATATTAATAAAAAGTAAGTTAGCGTAAATTTTAAATAACCTAGACGGCCTCTAATTGTAATTAAATATCTGAAATAACTTGGTGGCATCTGCCTTAATGGCTGACCTTAAATGAAAAGGATCAGTACCCCGTTCGAACGAAAATTAAAGAGGAGAATCCACAAAATATTCGCCAGGATTGACATCCTCTTCGACACCTTCAGAATTCCTGCTGACTCTTGGAAATATCGCTCTCTACTTTTAACCCTTTCTTAACACGCTGATTTCGACTTTTTTCTCTTACTTTTTATGTCACGTTTCACTCAGTTTCTTTTAATTAAATAATGTGCGACAGATGTAAAAGCAAATTTTATTCTTCCATAAATAAATAAAAATGTAGGATCAATAAACTTTAGCTTAAAAGCAAAGTTATTAAAATTAAAGAACATTACACAAGAAAATATAATATATATACAGTATAAAGCAAAAGTATGGAATAAATTCATTATTTGAGAAACAGACGACATTTAAAAAAAACCTTTAAAACACGCCAATTTTTGATTTTTCAATGGTTATCAATTTCTATATATGACTGGCCTATCGGCTCTGAACGAGTTTAGTTGGTAAAAAGTTTTGCACCGACTTTTACTCAATTTTGTGTGGTTAATCCAAAACAGTAATTAGTGTAATTTGGAAGATAAAGAAAATAAACAGTGGTGAACAGATTGGTAATTTTTCTCATTGCTGCGGCGGCGGGTTCCAGCCAACAAGCAGGTATTCCAGCGTTTATTATTCAATTGTCTAGTTTTTTGCTGTCTACTTATTAATAACAAAGTAATTAGTACGGTCAATTGCCTCGGCTTTTGACATACCAATAGGTAGGCAACATATTTTACAATATGAATTGCTGTTTGCGGATACTCCAGGAGAAATATAAACATTAAGCTTGACCACTCCATTACTTTTGACTACAAAAGCAATAAAATTATGGATAATCAATCTAGTCAATAATAACTCATCAATGCCTCCATCTAGTAACACTGAATCTTCAACACCCACATCTTACGTAGCTGCTATGAAATCCAGACCGAAGCCTTCCTTCCCGAAAAAGGAACAAGCAATTATTTATCATTCAAAACAGAACTTAAAACTGTTCGATTATGTAAAATCCACAAGTGATATTGTTGGTCCCAAAAATATAATATTTGCATCTAGAATCTCGAACAACCGGATTTGCATATACCTAAGTAAAGTTGAACTTGTTGACCAGCTTATTTCAAACCATCCCATTGTTTCAGTAAACGGTCTAGACCTACCTATCAGAAGATTAGTTACTCCAGCAAAACGTATCCTAATCTCGAATGTCAGTCCCTCAATTTCCCACGATCTCGCAGAATCTGCTCTACGCGGCATTAGTTTACAACTCGCTTCTCCCGTTTTTTCTTAAAAGCTGGAATCCAAGGAGATGAATATAGCCATATTCTTTCATTTCGAAGACAAGTGTACATAATCCCACCTACCGAAAATTATGAGCTTCAGACCTCGCTACTCATTGAATTCGATTCCACAACAAACCGTATATTCCTATCTACTGATAAGATGGAATGTTTCGTATGTAAACAAACAGGTCATACAGCCGCAAATTGTACAAATTGTCAAAACACTAATGTTCCTCAATCTTCCGGTGAACAATCATGTGTGTCCGGTGAACAAACAAAAAGTGTGTCCCCTCCTATAGAACAATTATCGATTGAGACTACACATGGACACAAAAGACCACTCTCTAGCCCACTGAGCACACCAGATTCCTCTCCTCTCGATAATCTTACATCTAATTCTCAAACTGAAAGCTCGTCATTGATGCCCCCTCCTAAAGATTCTTTAGCAAGTAACATAAAGCACGTAAAGAAAAAGTCAAAAATGGATCCGACAGATAAATCCAAAATATCAGAAAAATCTAAGCAAATAATGAGAGATCTCTACACCAACAACCCACAAAGTTTCTCTACTCCACTAGATAATCTCATAGCCTTTCTTGAGAACGCCCCAGGAAGTACTAATCTGACAGAAGAAGCCCACCAATTTACTTCTAACATTAACTCGCTATTATCTGACATGTATGAAATTTATCCACACCTAACCACCAGAGGACTAAAAAATAAATTCACAAGAATATCAAAGAAGCTCAAACGGGAACTATCTGCACAAACAGACGATACAGGTAGCCTTTTATCAGAAACATCTATGGATACCTCTGACGGTGATGACTCAACCGATCATTTACAACAACCTGAAACATCCAAAAATCAATAACTTTCACACTACTTCAATGGAATTGTGACGGATTCTTCTGCCGCTTAGAAAACATCCAACAACTTATTAGCGACACTAATCCAAATATATTATGCCTACAAGAAACAAATTTCAAACAAAATCATAATATTGTTACGTTCACAATAATTACAAATTTAATCCAAAATGCAGTAAATGAACTAACTTCTTGGTCTTCAATTTTTGGTATTAATTTCTCTGCTGAAAAATCAAAAGTACTCAAATTTAGTCGAAGAACACGTAGCATTATATCACCTCAAATTACATTAAATGGTACTCTGCTCACGGTATGTAATGAACACAAAATACTAGGTTTAATATTTGATAATCGACTAACATGGAAACCACAGATTACAAATGTCAAAGTTAATTGCTCAACCAGATTAAATTTATTAAAATCTATAGCAAACCATCACTGGGGAGCAAACCATCATTTGCTCTTGCTTAGATTATGGATGCTTTGTATACATGTCAGCATCAAAGTCTTATGTAAGAACTCTTGACACTATTCAGAATACCGCATTACGAATCTGTCTTGGAGTTTTCAGGTCCAGTCCCACCGAAAGCCTTCGTTGCGAGGCAGGTGAACTTCCTCTTTCACTTCGTAGGCAACAATTGCTTCTGACATACTTTGCTAGGGTGTCTTCTAATCGAAACAACCCTGTATATGAGCTAATTTGTAAACCCTATAACTGCACGCCCAATAATAAATATCAGACACTACCTCAAATTTTACTTCCTCTTTCACGACCTGTTGATTTATCAGTAACAGATACTCATATAATATCATCAACTCCTCCATGGATTAACAATATCCCAAAAATTAACCTTTCGCTTAACAACTATCCCAAAAATGAAACCAATAGCCAAATTATGAGACAATCGTTCCTAAAGCTGGTCAACACAAACTCATACGACGAGATTCTCTACACAGATGCCTCTAAAACTGCGACAGGGGTTGGATATTCTGTAACAACTGCAAATACTGTTCTTCAGAAGTTCTGCCTTCCAGCATCCAACTCAGTTATCTAGCCAAACTAAAGCCAAAAACATTGCAGTATGTACTGATTCGATGTCCTCCATTGACTCAATTAAAAATATATACTCTCAACATCCATTAGTTCACGCCATACACGAAGAAACAAACCGTCTCATTTCTTCTGGAACAAATATAACATTAGTCTGGACTCCTTCACACGTTGGAATTTCAGGCAATGAAACCGCCGATACTGCTGCAAAAGAAGCAATTACAGCCAAATCAGACATCAAACACGTTCAACTAGCATCAGATCTAAAACCACTTTTCAGGTCCCAAATCAAAAAATCCTGGCAAAACCAATGGAAGAGATCAACCTCGAAATTATTCAAAATACAACCTACTGCCGAAACCTTTCAGCTACCTAATTTAAGCAGAAGAGATAAGGTAATCATTCGCAGGTTGAGAATTGGTCACACACGGTTGACACATGGACACCTCATGGCTTCAGAGACATCAAGTGTTTGTGAAAAGTGCAGTGAATCGCTAACCGTTCAGCATATTCTCACTCAGTGCACCGGGTTCGAACAAGAACAAAAAAAATACTCGATACAGGGTCTTACGAATGTGATCCTCAGTGACTTGAAACATGTTCAGAATGTACTTGACTTTCTGCGTGAAACAAATATGTACTATAAAATTTAGTGTTTCTTTTTAGGTATTTTCTCTCTTCTTCTTGTAACTTCACTACTTCTTGTAAACAATAATCTAATGTAACAACTTATGTAACAAAATTGGCCCAGTGTCAATAACCCGGTTGTTGAGACACAATAAACAAAAAAAAATTGCTATATATATATATATATATATATATATATATATATATATATATATATATATATATATATATATATATATATATATATATATATATATATATGTTGGACATTACGTCATCAGTGTTTGCGTAATGACGCAATCGAAGATTTTTTTAAATACAAACCGAGGTCACGAAACACTTCATTTGAAAGGTGTCCTAATCGCTTTTGCAACGATAAATAATTCGAATAATACATCATTACATAATAAATTCATTATTTAAGAAACAGACGACTTTAAAATAATCTTCTTCTTATTGCGCCATCTCCTTTCGAAGGTTGGCGATCCAAATGGCAACTGTAGCTTTGGAAACTGCTGCACGAAAAATTTCTGCGGATGAGCGGTCAAACCATCTTCTCAGGTCCTTCAGCCACGAATTCTGGCATTTTCCTACTGATCTTTTGCCCTGTACTTTACCTTTCAATATGATATGATTTAAAATCTTATAACACGTTAATTTTAATTTTTGAATGAGTCAATGGAGTTTTGGACTTCGAAAACTTCATTGGCCCCTTTAGAACATATTGATGATCTCTATCATATACCCTGTGCAGAGTGCAAATCCTGCTACATTGGCCAGACCAGCCGCTCTCTTCAAGGTCTTCTAACTTCTCACACAAGCGACATTATGGTTTTTTTGTAACTTTGAAGTTACAAAATGAAAATCAATTTTTTCCAAAATTTTGAAAACTGTTAAAGATTTTTTATTACTTGTATTACTATTTTTATTACTATTATTTTTTATAACTTTTGTGTATGTTCCTATTAAATTATTATTGTAGTATTATTAGTTAAAGACAATATTTTTAAAACTTTTGTGCCTCTTAATACTTTCTCGAAAAGTTTTTATCGAGATATTTTGAATATTTTTCAAATCCACCACACGTTTTTTGTATATGGTTAAGTACGATTATAGAGACCTGGTAATAATATGAAAATTTATTTATAATTTACATTTTTAGGTATATCTTGAACCATATTAAACAAGAAGAGGCAGAAAAAGTTTTAAAAACACTGTGTTTAACTAATGGTACCTCAATAATAGTTTAATTGGAATGTACACAAACATTTAGGGGGTTTAAAGGAACGAAGCCCCCATAAAATTTTTATGTAAATGTATTAAAAAAGAAGCAGCATCTCGATAAAAACTGGCTTATTGAAAAAATACTAAGAGGAAAAAAGTTTTAAAAAGAATGTGTTTAACTAATGGGACCACAATAATAATTTAATTGGAACGTACACAAAAGAGTTTGGAGGGGGGGGGGGTTTAACGGAACAAAACCCCAAAATGTCACTGTTTTTTTTAAGATGTTCCTGCGATAAGAATACCACATGTCCATTTTAAATAAAAAGTGTCTAAGTCGATATATGAAAAAAAATCGATTTTCATAACGTCAAAGGGCTGTGTAAGTTATTTTGTGAGCAATATTGTATATAGGTAAGTAAGGTTCAATCAACCTAATTTTGATCCCAGAATCAGCGGTATAAATTATGACCAATATTTTCTGGACACCCTGTATAAAAGAGTAATTCAATTTTTTTAAATATAATATGCAACAATATACGGACGATTGCATATAAATCAACATTAAATTATTCTAAAATCAATATCAATTTTTAAAAAGTAAAGCTTTTATGATGTTACCTAGATATTATGTGATTAGCATAGTACAAGGATAAAATGAAAGTTTGCTTTTATTCACTTACAGATAAAACGAATAAATAATAATTTAATTAGAGAAAGGTGGAATTAGATAAAAATAGCAAGAATAATTTCCCAGAGAATAATAAATCTTTGAAGCATTTTCTTGTAACTGCGCCATCGGACCTTTCCGGGTTTTGTTGTAATACTCCAGTGACGTGTATAAGAATTGTATGTTGATGCATTTTTATTTTTTTAGGTATTTCATATGTATTTTAACACGTGTATATTATCTACATGTGTAATTCAATAATCATTATGCAACAACATCTAGAATATATTGTATAATTTGTTAATCAATACTTTAGTTGTATCAAAGAATACTCCATCAAACGGATGGAGTATTCTTTGGTTGTATCATCATCATTCTCTTTGCCTTCATTTCTATGTAGAGTCGGCTTGCGTAATTGCATTTCTCCCTAAGTTTCTACCTTGGGTCATACCATATTGATCCCCTTTAACGACATATCTAACCTAAGCGTCTCCTCCGAGTCTTCTTTGGCTTTCCTCTCCTACTCCTTTTAAGAATCCTCAGATCAGCAATTCTTCATATTGGGTGATTAACTTCTCGACGTTGAATATAACCAAACCATCTTAACATATACTCTCTCATTTAGGCATCAATTGGTGTCACCCCTAAGCGTACCCAAATATATTCATTCCTAATTTTATCCTTCACTCATCCATCTAAAAATTCCCATATTCAACACATGCATTCGTTGTTCTCTTTCTTTTAAACAGCCCAACATTCAATTCCCCACATCATAGCTGGTCTTATGGCTGTCTTATATAATTTTCCATTCAGCTTCATTGGAATCTTTCTGTGACACAACAAACTACTCGCTTCCTTCCGCTTCATACATTCAACACTATTTCTACTCCATGTATCTCCATATCTATTTTCTCCTTACTCTATAATCATCATTATCATCATCATCAACCCGTACGCGTCCACTGCTGGACATAGGTCTCCCTCAGCTCTTTCCATCTTTCTCTGTTTTGTGCGGCTTGCATCCAGTTGCCGACTATACGCTTCAGATCGTCAGCCCATCTGGTTGGTGGTCGTCCTCTGCTCCGTAGTGCTTCTTCTTGTGGCCTCCACTCGACAATACGTTTTGTCCATCGGTTGTCTGATAATCTGGCGACGTGTCCTGTCCAATTCCACTTGAGCGACGCGATTCTTCCGACGGCGTCCGCTGTTTTTGTTCTACGACGTATTTCTTCGTTTGGGATTCGGTCCCTCAGGGAGACACCCAACATCTGGCGCTCCATAACCCTCTGAGTTATGCGAATCTTGTTCACTACCTTTTTTGTGAGTGTTAATGTTTCCGCTCCATAAGTGAGTACAGGCAATACATACTGGTCAAAGATTTTCCTTTTCAGGCATATGGGTAAATCCGATTTAAATACATAGCTCAGTTTACCAAATGCTGCCCAGGCTAATCCTATGCGACGTGTGAGCTCGCAAGTCTGGTTATCTCTTCCCAACCGAATTTCATGTCCCAAGTACTTATAAGATGCAGTCTGCTCAATATCCATTTCATCAACAACAATATTAAGATTTAGCACCAGATTAGTCATTATTTGCGTTTTGTTGATGTTAGTCTTTAGTCCGACCACTAAGGAAGCGTGATATAACTTATTCAACATTATTATTGCATCAATCATACGATCGGCTATAAGGACGATGTCATCTGCGAATCTCAAATGACTGAGCTTCTCTCCATTTATGTTGATACCATATTCGTTCAGATCTGCCGTCTTAAAACTGTGTTCTAAAAGGGTTCTGAACAGCTTTGGTGAGATGGTGTCTCCTTGCCGTACTCCTCGCTGTATACAGAATTTATTTGTTTGTTGATCAGATAGTCTTACGCTAGCCGTTGCGTTGTGGTAGATATATTTTATCACGTTAGTGTAGCGATGGTCTATTCGGCATTCTGTCAATGCTATTAACATTTTCTGCGGGTTTATGGTATCGAACGCTTTCTCGTAGTCCGCGAATATCAGTGCCAATGGTTTGTTGTATTCGGCAGACTTCTCGATCAAGTTTTTATTACCAGTAATTGGTCGTTAGTTCTATATTCGGATCTGAAGCCAGCTTGTTCTCTAGGCTGATAGAAGTCTAACTTAGCCTCCAGTCTTTTTTTGATAATTTTTGTGAAAAGTTTATATATGTATGATAGCAGACTGATAGGACGGTAGTTTTTTAGATCTGTTATGTCACCTTTCTTGTGCAATAAAACAATGACTGTATTGTTCCATTGAGAAGGCGTTTTTCCTTGGTAAATGCATTCGGTGAAAAGTTTGGCCAAAACCTGGATAATTTTATTTCCACCTTGTTTGATTGCCTCAATCACTACTGTGTCATCGCCAGGGATTTATTATTTTTCATTTCTGAAAATGTCTTTTTAACTTCGTATGGTGTTACTTCTGGCATTAATTCTGATCCCTGGTTTGTGATTTTGGGCAGGAGCTGATCTTGCCTTGCGTTGGTGCTCTCATACATTTCGCGATAAAACGATTCGACAACCTTAAGGATTTCGGTATTCGTAGCAATGCTGTTGTCTTTGTTTCTTATTCTGTACATATTTTTGTTGCCAATGTTATTCGTATTTCGCCGCAAAACTTTTAAACTTTTGTTTTCTTGAATTATTTGAGTTATTTCTCTTGTATTGTTTTCTCTTATGTCTTTTCGGATTGACCGGTAGATATCTTTATTTAATTTCTTCAGTGTTGTGTAGTTGGAGTCGTATTTTTCCGTCAGTTTCTTCTTTTACTTATTAACTCTTTGGTATTTTGGCTTAATTATTCTTTATGGGTCACGACCGTCGGGCAGCACTCCCTTTCGGTTTCTTTTAGTGATTTCGTTATGAGATTATTTGCTAGTTTGATATCTTCTATTTCGTTTTCGAAGTCTTGTAAATGTCTGGTTAGTATATCTTCATAGAGATCGTTATTTTCTGGGGGAATCCATTTCTTCTTTCGTGTTCTTTTGTTCTTTCCAAGTTGACATTTAATTGTATCCTTGCTCGGATTAATCTGTGGTCGCTTTATATCGAAAATTTGTTAAGTACTTCAATATTTTTAATTATTTTTTTTTTCTGTTCGTTATGATAAAATCTATCTCATTTTTGACACTGCCATCTGGGCTAATCCATGTCCATTTACGCTGAGGCTTTTTATCGAAAAAAAAAGTTCATCACGAATAAATTTTCCTGGTGTAAGAAGTTAGGCAGTCTTTGCCCTCGTTCATTACTTTCGCCGTACCCATACTTGTCCATTGCTACTTCTGCATCATCTTGTTTAAAGCCCATTTTCGCATTAAAGTCGCCCATTATTGTGTAGTATGCTGGTGTAGTGTGTAGTGTGTAATGCTGTTTGTAGGTCGTCATAAAATTTTTCAGTTTCTTCATCCGAGTGGCTAGTCGTTGGAGCATATGTCTGGATTATCTTAAGGTTATATCTTGCATTTAGTTTGAAGATGAGGTACACAATCCTGGGACTTATGCTCTTAATTTTAGTTATATTTTGGACGTGCTTTCTATGTATAATGAATCCTACTCCACCGTTTAAAGTGTCTTCTTCTCCTCTAAAATGAAATAAGTGTCCCGATTTAAGGGTAATTTGGGCTTCTCCTCTTCGTCTGATTTCACTGAGGCCGAGATGTCCCATTTTATTGTTTTCAGTTCTTCCTCCAGTTCCATCATCTTCTGGTCCGATATAAGAGTTCTAACATTGTATGAGGTGATATGCATTTGTCGTTCTTTGTGGTAGCCTGATCTTTTCCGGGGATTTTTAGCACCCTATGCTCCAATTCTTATCCACCCGCTACCTTGGCTGGGGATGTTGGAGCCGCCGGAGACTTAGGGCCATTTAGTAGTTTCGTCTTTCATGGAAATTTGCCTTTGGGGTTTTTAGCCATTAAAACACCACGCTTGACTAGTGCGTGTTGGCGAGTTGGTTAGGATGTGGAAGGAGGAAAGGGTGTAGATAGGAATGCTTTGGGTTTGGACATGGTTTCGCCGGTAAACGGATGTTGGAGAAATCCATGAGCTCGCGTAGGGCAGGTGTGCTATTCCTGAAGAAGATCTATTCCCTACCGGGATCGCAGAGAAGTATCTACCCGCTACCACCTCTGTAATACCAATCCTATATACTTATAATTATTAATTTTCACAAATATTTCACCATCCAAAGATATCCTTTTATTTGTAGAACTCCATATTTAAACAAACATTCCAAATACTCTGTTCTTGTTCTACTAAGTTTTAAACCTTTTGCCTCAAGAGCTTGTATCCACTGTTCCAATTTTTGATCTCTCTCTCTCTCTCTCTCTCTCTCTCTCTCTCTCTCTCTCTCTCTCTCTCTCTCTCTCTCTGTCTCTCTCTCTCTCTCTCTCTCTCTTTTAGCTTAACAGTAAAAATTTGTTTAAGGCACTAAACACCTACGCTTGTTCCGCGCTTAGCTATTCATTTGGTATTGTTAAGTGTACAAAAACAGATATAGAAAATCTTCAGCGAAAAGTACGAACACACCTCACAAAGGCACAAAAACACCATCCTAAAAGTGCAGTAAAAAGAACGACATTACCACGGAATTTAGGAGAAAGAGGACTTATGGACATAGGTGAGCAATTAGATAAACAAATTGCTAATTTAAGAACTTATTTTCAGATGCAGGCTGAGATATCTACTCTACATCGCGCTATCTGCGCAGTAGATGACACAACACCGATCAAACTGAGGGAACCAGAAATGCGCATAAACTACCTTACTAATGACGAAAAAGTGCGCACCTGGATTGGTAAACCGACAAAACGACAGATGCCGATATGGATGTCAAACCCAAGAAACCATCCAACACCTTACAGTGGGCTACCAGGCATTTGCTGCAACTGAATACAGGGAACGGCATGACGCAGTGGGAAAAATCCTTCATCAAGAGATAGCTATCAAGCTGGGACTTCTCTAAACGGACCATCTTCCATATTATCAATACTTCCCTGAGAGTATGCATTAGGATGGCAACTACAAGCTATACTGGAACCGCACTGTGCTCCCAGACCAAACAGTGGCACATAATAGGCCAGATCTTGTACTAGTTATTAAATTAACAAGACAAACAACACTAATTGATGTGGCGATACCTAACAACAATAATCTACGTAGTAAATTTACGGAAAAGATCGCCAAGTACAGAAATCTGGAAATTCAAATACGAAGACAATGGAGAATGCAAAGTACCCAGACGATATCTATTATTATGTCTACCACTGGAGTCATTTCAAAGAACCTACTCGAAAGCATAAAAAAGCTGGGGCTAAATGAACATCTTTACAAGACCATGCAGAAAGCTGTACTACTCGCAACGGCCAGATGTGTACGAAAATTTTTGGGAGATACACCTGCATACCAAGTCACCTAATAGAGGGCTCGATAACACGGAAAGAATCCCACCAGAGCTCAATCCTTTTGATACCGTAGGTATCTGGGATGGGTCAATTTTCCCCTTAGAGGGAGTGTGAGCCGTATGACTAAATCTGGAATGTTTATTGCATTACTTATTATGCTATTCGTTTGGCATTGTTAAGTGGACAAAAACGGACATAGAGAATCTTCAGCGAAAAGTAAGAACACACCTCATAAAGGCACAAAAACGCCATCCTAAAAGTGCAGTAGAAACAACATTACCACGGAATCTAGGAGGAAGAGGACTTATGGATATAGGTGAGCAATTAGATAAACAAATTGCTTTAAGAACTTATTTTCAGATGCAAGCTGAGACATCTACTCTACATCGCGCTATTTGCGCAGTAGATGACACAACACCGATCAAACTGAGGGAACCAGAAATGCGCATAAACCACCTCACTAAGGACGAAAAAATGCGCACCTGGATGGGTAAACCTCTGCACGGGCGACATCCCAATGAGGTCAGCCAAGACTATGTCAACAATATAGAGTCGAACTATTGGTTGACATCAGGAAAGATGTTCCGTGAAACTGAGGGTTCATTAATGGCCATTCAGGATCAGGTTATACCAACCAAAAATTACCTGAAATATATCGTGAAAGACCGTCAGGTCCAAAACGACAAATGCCGATATGGATGTCAAACCCAAGAAACCATCCAACACCTGTAACGATATGATACCTCGGCAAGCGATGAGCTGCAATACGATAGACGACCGAAGGAGTGTCAGTGTTTGCGCATTCCATCTTCATAGCACCGCTGGGGGAAATCGAAGGAGTAGTGGCAGCGAGAGCATATTTAAGGCGAACCAGGAGAATGATAAGATGAGTCGTGGGTAGCGTATTGAACTAACCATGACTCAACAGCTGCTGCTCGCGTATTGAACGAGCTTTAGCTGGCTTGGCAAAGATGCACCCTTTGTGAGGTGTAACTATGCCTAGGCGAACGCCACAGTAGTGACGTGGAGTCTTACCATGACCGTTATCGCAGTGTGCGGTAGTAGCGAGGAATGATCTCCGGATCGGAATATAGGGCTATGTTGATTTAACGTAGAGAGGTTATTATTGTATATAAATAAACTGTTTATCGTATTATTTTAATGTTGCTATTATGATCGGATAACTGTAAGAAAGTTTAATATTGTTTTTCCTTTGCAGAAGACGGAATTATATTTAATTTTATTTGTTTTAAACTGTATATAATTATATTTATTTTATTTTTAACTTGTGTTTTACTGAGTCTGTCGTCTTGAAAGGACTACCCGTTACACACCTTACAGGGGGCTGCCAGGCATTTGCTGCAATTGAATACAAGGAACGGCATGACGCAGTGGGAAAGATCCTTCATCAAGAGATAGCTATCAAGCTGGGACTTCTCCAAACGGACCATATCCCATATTATCAATACGTCCCTGAGAGTATGATTAAGGATGGCAACTACAAGCTAAACTGGGACCGCACTGTGCTCACAGACCAAACAGTGGCACATAATAGACCAGATCTCGTACTAGTTAATAAATTAACAAGACAAACATCACTAATTGATGTGGCGATATCTAACAAAAATAATCTACGTAGTAAATTTACTTAAAAGATCGCCAAGTACAGAGATCTGGAAATTCAAATACGAAGACAATGGAGAATGAAAAGTACCCAGACGATACCTATTGTTATGTCTACTACTGGAGTCATTCCGAAGAACCTCCGCGAAAGCATAAAAAAGCTGGGTCTAAATGAACATCTTTACAAGACCATGCAGAAAGCTGTACTACTCACAACTGCCAGATGTGTGCGAAAATTTTTCGGAGACACACCTGCATACCAAGTCACCTAGGGCTCGATAACACGGAAATAGTCCCACCAGAGCTCAATCCTTTTAATACCGTAGGTATCTGGGATGAGTCAATTTTCCCCTTAGAGGGAGTGTGAGCCGTATGGCTAAATCTGGATGTTTATTTAGGAATAAAAATAAAGATTTACAAAGAAATAAAAAGCATAATGAGTACTACCTAAATAAACATAAATAACTCACTGAATGAGCTTCCTTGTATATATATTACTAATATACATACAAAAGTAGCACCCCTTGTGCGTGAGACTTAGAAATATAATATACTAACTTACGAATATTAACAAAAACAAAAAATATTTAAGAAACGTATAAATGTATACAGTTGAATGGGAATTTATAAAAATTCTAAAAAAAAGAAACATTAACCAAGAAAAAAATATAAAAATATACTAATTTTAGTATAATTTGTGATATAAATGTGTCCATCATTTCAAGGAATATTGCAGTTGATAATAAAAATCTATTTAGATACAAATTTTATTTTCGATGCAATTTTTTATTTCATATTTAAGTTTATTTATTATAATTGTCCATTAATAAGTTCTTCGCAGAATTTTGTTGATTTGCCCAATCCATTGCTTAATTTCATATTTATACCTGTGTTTTTTATAATTTTTAAATTGTTTTAAATTATCCGGTAGCAAATTGTATAATTTGGGCCCTATGTAACCAACATATTATCTTTGGGGGATGGATTTGTTAAATTTTGGTAGAATTGCATTAAGTTTTATATATCTAGTTTGGTGGGCATGACTGTTAAAATTTATTATTATCTTTTTTTCATGTATGTCTAAGGGCTTTATAACAGAATAATTTACGTACAGTTAAAAATTTACTTTCATTATATAACAGCTCACTAGAATATCTTAAATTTTTCCCGTATATAATTCTAATTAACCATTTTTGAATAATATTTATAGAATGTAAGTAATTATTGCGTATTCCACCCCATCCTAAAAGCCCATATGTAAGTTGAGATTGTATAAGTAAATAATAAAGAATTCGCAAATGAGTTATTACTAAAAATTGTTTTAAAATTTTAAATCTTGGTAAGAGTCCTCTTAATTTATTTAATTATTTGCTTGGCTATTCCATCGTAAATGTTTGTCAATTATTATACCTAGATATTTAATCTCGTATGTATGTGGAATTTCATTTTTTGCATCAATTATTAATGAGTCAAGATTTGGGAGGTTATTAACATATGATGTAAATGGCATATATTTTGTTTTTTCTACATTTAAGGTAAGCTTATTAAAGTGAAACCACTTCTGAATTGTAGCAAAATCTGTTTCAGCTTTTTGTTTTAAATTATTCCACGTATTTGCACCATAGAAAATAGCTGTGTCATCTGCAAAACTTATTACCTTTGATATAAATATCATTGTCATTGATATAAATATTGAAGAGAATTGGTCCCAAGACCGTTCCCTTTGGTACTCCGTAAGATATAATTCTTCCTTTACTGATTTCTCCATCTATAGAAACATGTCGTTGTCTATTTAGCAGATGACTTTCTAGGATGTTATATGCAAGTCCTCTTATACCATATTTTTGAAGATTATTTAGCAGTATTTTATGTGAAACCGTATCAAATGCCTGTGCTAAATCTACAAATATACAAAGAGATGGTCTTGAATTATCAAGAGCTTTGTGGATGTTAGCTGTTAGAGCACAGATTGCATCTTCGGTTGATTTTCCCTCTTGAAACCCATATTGACATTCAGATAGTATATTATTTTTTTTTTAAATTTGTAAGTTTTATTTGAATTATTTTTTCGAATATTTTACCTATATTTGAGATTAGGGTTATAGGCCTATAATTTTGACAATATATTTCTTCGCCAGGTTTGAATAGTGGTTTAATAGTTTATCAAGTGGTGTATAATGAAAATTGCATATGTTGGTGATCTGCATTGCATAAAGCTAAACTGATTATCGGATATTTCGGCTTCTGTACGTATCCGTCTATCAATTTCTCTCTCCCATATTTTTATGGTATGACTAAGTAGTTTTATGGCCCTGTAGTTTGTACATTGTTGTATATATCCCTTGTTTTGCAAACAGGTACCTACTATTATATTGTTTCTTTATTGGTCTTCATTATTGCTTCTTTATTGGTTTGTCCAACTTTCATTATTCTATTAGCATGTAGAATAAACATGTTAGCCAACTTGTTCCTATCTCATCTAATGCTCTCCAAGGTTACCCAGGAATATCATCTGGTCCAACTGCTTGTAGTTTCTTTATTTTTTGAAGTACTTGAACAACCTCCTCGTTTGTTATTTTCGTGACCATTGCTATTACCGTCTTCCATAACTAAATTAGTTTTTTGACAAATTCTTTATTTAATAGACTGGAAAAGTACTTTTTCCATCTCATTTTGACATCCTATTCGTGAATTATTACTTTAATATTTTCTACTCAGATACATCTAATCTGATTAAAATATTTTGCTTTCCTTGCTATATGTTTGGTTATTTTATATATATATTATGTATTTAATTTTTGTTTCTGCTTTCCTGGGATCAAGTTGATCGTATAGATTTGTATACACTTCTGTTATAGCTTTTGCTACTACTACTTTCGCTTCCTTCCTTTTTGTTGGCAACCGTATAATTTTGAAGACCTATGTCCGACCTATTTTCGTGCCACTGTTTATAGAATTTTCTCTTCTATTTTTTCTTGTACTTCGCTTCATCACCACCATTTTCTTTTATGTTCCAACACATTGTTTCTGCCATTCTTGCTCTGAACATAACTTTTTTATTCTATATGCCATTAGAGTGAAAACTTAGTCTTTTGCTAGCAGTTGCCGCTAGGGCATCTATTCCATTTCATTCGTTGCAATCCGGGGCTGCATGCCGGATAGCAGCATATGTGCCTCTTGATGAGAGACTAATAAGTTTCGAAACCGGTAGGGGTGTTTGCTGCACTCTCTGATTGGACTAGAATATGGTGCGGCTGTATATTTGTTTTGCAACGAAATTGAAAATGGTTATTCATTTTTGATAACTTTTTTCTCATATTTTAACATCCACCACTTGATTTTTGTGGTCCTTTCCGTTATTTTCGTTTAGCTTCGCTTTCTAATCTAGAAAAGTTTTAAAAATGAGCTTCGCCAAATTAACTTACTTGTCGTTATAATCAACAACTACAAAAAAATGTCATCAGGCATTTTTGGCTGTCTATAGGAGCTCAGCGTCCGCTACTGTTTGAAAAGGCAGAACACGGAAAGAAAGAAACGGTGGCAAATGTGCGAAAACATGCATGTATGCCGGAGATAACTGTGTGCTACTTTATCTTTGGACCCTTGTTGCTTCCATTATGAGCGGCCAGTGCATATCTCCTATCTTAAATTCTTTTATCCGCCGAAAAGCATTAGACCATTTGTTTTATATATTGCGACGTAATATATATTTTATAACTACCTTTAAATGCCGCTATTTATTTCAAAGTTTGGCAGCACAATGCCTGCCGGCTATTTTGAAAAACCGTGCAGGAGAAGGGCGAAGGGTGGCCTTAGACATTTACGGGGACGGTGAAAGGCAGTTAAACTTCTGAGGAATTCGCCAAGTGGGCGAAGGACATTATTTTTTTAATAACTATGGACCCATAATACCAATATATTTTCCTATAAACTCTATATAGTATATATATATATATATATATATATATATATATATATATATATATATGTTCGGAAAGGTTGTTGGATATATGTTCGGAAAGGTTAATTCTTTTGTTGATATTGATTTTAGCTTTAAGTTTCATATATATATATATATATATATATATATATATATATATATATATATATATATAGTGATTTTTTGAATAACGGCAATTCGGTCAGATGAAATAAAACTCTATTTGTTCTAGGTCTCAATATTTCGTCACTATTTGGTGACTTCTTCAGGAGAAAACTGTAAATTTATTAAGATTAGATATGGACAAAAGACAAAACATTTCATTACTTACAACTATAAGAGTGATAATTTAAATTCGTTTAACATATTATATTGAACATTGACTTGAGAAATGACTGATGTTATTTTGACATATATTTCGGAGTTATGGTAACTGCAATATATTTTATGTTAATAGAATATTGTCTAATATTGAAAAAAATTTTTAGTGAATACGTCAAAGTAAACAAGAAAAAGTATTTGCGAAATTTTAAGGTGGAAAGGTAATAGTAGATAAATGAAAAAGGACTTGAAGTATTTTAAATTGACTATAAAATGTAATCGATGGTACGTAATGAGTTAGTGTAAGACTGGTATTCAGAACTTGAATAAAAATAAGGTAGATTCATTGTTAGTAGATTAATTGAGTAATTTGTTTGTATTTTTTAAATTTTGGGAAAGAATGTTATGAATTACTTAGAATATTACAGTAGATATTACTCAAATGGTTAGTGTCAGTCTTATAATTAATTGATTCTGGAGTTTTGTTAATATGTACCATCTCAAGGAAGAGTCGTTTTTTATAGTTGTCAACTTGTTCCAAAATTTTTACATTATTAAAATCAAATTTATGTCCTGTATTTAAGTGGTGATCTACTAAGGCACAACAGTTTTTTTGATGTTGCAGTCACTTTTATGTTGAGTGACGCGTTGCTTAAGCCACTGTTTACTTTGACCAATATAACAACCTTGACATTCAATGCAATTTATTTTGTAAATTATGTTGCTCTTTAATGTATTTGGAGTATTAGCTTTAGTTTTTGAGAACAACATTGAATTTAGAAGTGGATTGTACTTAACTAATTTGATGTTGGGAAAAATTTTGAAAAGTGGGACAATCTGGTCTGTTAAATTTTGGACATAAGGTATTTTTTTGTAAATAACTGGCTGTGGATTATTAATCAAAGGTCTATTAGATGAGTTGGTGTTATAAATAAGTTTTTTTAAAATGTGTTTTGGGTAGCCATTGTTCAAAAACATTTCAAAAAGTTTATTAAGATTGATATCTAAGAAATAAACTTTTATATAATATCTTAATAAACTTTTTGAAATGTTTTTGAACAATGGCTACCCAAAACACATTTTAAAAAAACTTATTTATAACACCAACTCATCTAATAGACCTTTGATTAATAATCCACAGCCAGTTATTTACAAAAAAATACCTTATGTCCAAAATTTAACAGACCAGATTGTCCCACTTTTCAAAATTTTTCCCAACATCAAATTAGTTAAGTACAATCCACTTCTAAATTCAATGTTGTTCTCAAAAACTAAAGCTAATACTCCAAATACATTAAAGAGCAACATAATTTACAAAATAAATTGCATTGAATGTCAAGGTTGTTATATTGGTCAAAGTAAACAGTGGCTTAAGCAACGCGTCACTCAACATAAAAGTGACTGCAACATAAAAAAAAACTGTTGTGCCTTAGTAGATCACCACTTAAATACAGGACATAAATTTGATTTTAATAATGTAAAAATTTTGGAACAAGTTGACAACTATAAAAAACGACTCTTCCTTGAGATGGTACATATTAACAAAACTCCAGAATCAATTAATTATAAGACTGACACTAACCATTTGAGTAATATCTACTGTAATATTCTAAGTAATTCATAACATTCTTTCCCAAAATTTAAAAAATACAAACAAATTACTCAATTAATCTACTAACAATGAATCTACCTTATTTTTATTCAAGTTCTGAATACCAGTCTTACACTAACTCATTACGTACATTCGATTACATTTTATAGTCAATTTAAAATACTTCAAGTCCTTTTTCATTTATCTACTATTACCTTTCCACCTTAAAATTTCGCAAATACTTTTTCTTGTTTACTTTGACGTATTCACTAAAAATTTTTTTCAATATTAGACAATATTCCATTAACATAAAATATATTGCAGTTACCATAACTCCGAAATATATGTCAAAATAACATCAGTCATTTCTCAAGTCAATGTTCAATATAATATGTTAAACGAATTTAAATTATCACTCTTATAGTTGTAAGTAATGAAATGTTTTGTCTTTTGTCCATATCTAATCTTAATAAATTTACAGTTTTCTCCTGAAGAAGTCACCAAATAGTGACGAAATATTGAGACCTAGAACAAATAGAGTTTTATTTCATCTGACCGAATTGCCGTTATTCAAAAAATCACTATTTAACACAGTACGGTCGAAAATATTTGTACAAATATATATATATATATTTACATCCTACTATTCTTAAGGACTCAATCCATACCGCAACCGTACAGCCTCTCCTATTTAGAGGTGTATATAATATTTTAATAATCGAATATATTGAATCTAGTGACAAAACATTCTTAATGCCCAAATTTCTATTTTGATAAGATGAAAATTAATATATACTTGTCTTTTTGGTTCCGTTATCATTATAAACTCATTACGATTTCTTACTTTTGCAGCCTCATGAGTATAATTTTAAACAGTATTGTGGTGTTGCGGCCTCATATACACAACATTATAGACTCAAACAGTGTTGTCAATTCGCTCACTGCGTATTTAGATAATTTGGGGTTTCCCCTTTGTGATTTCAACGAAGTTATTTCCTATTTCGCGATTGTTTAAGTAATGGGATACATGAAATCGGAACATATGGTTTTAAAATCGACAAAAGTATAATAATTTAATAGTCTGTATTTTTAAACAAACGCTTATAACTTTACTGGTAAAATATTTTAATGACTTCTAAAAATAATCTGAACACGATAATATGTATTGAAAGAAATATAATAATTTTGGTTGGGTCAATGTAATACTTTTTTAATATTTCACGTTGTTCTTTCGTTTAATTTCTCAACGATAATACATAAATATATAGAATCTAACTTTATATTAGATAATTAGGTAATATAGAACATAATTAGATTCGTAGTTAATATACACCTAGAAAGCAAATTTCTTGAATTTTTATTAATTTATTTTTTATACAGGGTGTCCCAAAAAGATTGGTCATAAATTATACCACAGATTCTGGGGTCAAAAATAGGTTGATTGAACCTCACTTACCTATATAAATAAAGCACACAAAAAAAGTTACAGCCCTTTGAAGTTACAAAATGAAAATAAATTTTTTTTCATATATCGAAAACTCTTAGAGATTTTTCATTGAAAATGGACATGTGGCATTCTTATGGCAGCAGCATCTTAAATAAAAAAATATAGTAAAATTTGTGTACCCCATAAAAATTTTATGGGGGGTTTGTTCCCCTAAACCCCCCAAACTTTTGTGTACGTTCCAATTATTAGTGTGGCACCATTAGTTAAACACACTGTTTTTAAAAAATTTTTGCCTCTTAAGACTTTTTTGATAATCCAGTGTTTATCGAGATATTTTGAATATTTATCGAATCCACCACATATTTGTATATGGCTAAGTACGATTATAGAGACCTGTTAATAATCTGAAAATTTGTTAATAACCTATTTATAATTTACATTTTTAGGTATATTTTAAAAAAGAAGCCACATCTCGATAAAAGGTGACATCAAAAAAAGACTAAGGGCAAAAAAGTACTGATACGGCAAAAAAGTACTGATAAGTACATTCTCCTTAAAAATTCGTGGGGAGCCAGGTGGGGAGAAAACGGATATATCAAGTTAGCTAGAGGACGTAATATGTGTGGTATTAACAACGAAAATAATGTTTATCCCATATTATAAATAGTAAATACTAATATTGAAATATTTTGGAACATAGTAAATTTTAACAATTGTGCAAAAACAACATATTAGTGATGTCAGTAAATAAAGAGCATATCATAAAAAGTATTGACAGTTTGTTTTCGTTATATTTCCAGCAACTGATGTATACAAAACTTTGAACTGATGTTGCGCATGACACACTTAACATTTTGTGATTGTATTATCCACTCAAAGGTGAAGAAGCCAATGAACACGATTACAAAACAGAAGACAGGTATATCACTAAATAAACTGAAGTAGAAGCGAGAATAAACATCAGAAACTCACTAATTGTCTCACAACATTGCTTAACAAACTCTTAGACAAAACAGAGATACCATAAGATTGGCACATCAGTATCACAATACCGATTTTTAAGAAAGGAGAAAACATTTACGGAGAACTACAGAGGAATAACTATCCTTAAATACCACAATGAAGTTTTCAGGAGAAGGATTCAGAAAAGGCAGGTCGACAACGGACGCAATATTTATCATGAAACAATAAACAGGGAAGTCGATAGAATATAACCAACCCGCATACATTTGCTTCGTAGACCTAACAAAAGCATTTGACAAAGTCAAACTTAGCGATATATTACAGAAAATGAAGCAAAAAGGGTACCGGCAAATATTGGGGAAGTCATGAAAGAGATGAACAATAACAACACGACAAAAATTAAATGATTGCAGAGGATGAGGGTGACCTACAAAGACAACTTTATCGATTCTACCAAGCGTGCCGACGACTGAACATAAACCCTAACAGCACAAAACATTCCAGGAATGTACTACCAAAGTTCTATCAATATTTGAATGTCCTGACCATTCAGGGAACATTCGGTGAACATCTGATTAAATTATTCCTAGAATGTTACCATAAGACATTCTGTGAACATACTACAAATGTTCCTATATTTTAAGCTGCCAAATAATAAATACTTGTAACGATATAACATTACTTATAACAGAAACTTGTGCAAAAACGAAGAGAGGCATTTATAATTATTCTTAATTGCGTTCATTTTCAAATTCGCCGCGCGTGTATTTGTCAGAATTTGTGAACGGCGCTTAGAGAGGGCATCACGTGACTAAAAAAGACCAACGACCACAACGAACGACCTCACTTCGGCGCTTCGCGTGAATCGCGTGGCTTCGGTTCGACCATCTTGCCGTCTTGTTTTCGTTTTGGTAATGTTTGGTAAACGAAACGTGTATATTTTTTGTTGTTTGTTTTTTTTTTGTATTTGTGCTTGTATAGTGCATAATGGTGTCCTGTTCTCAACGAAAGTTGCAGTAGCAGAAGCAATGTATTCTACAGGAATAACGTTTCATACTAGGTTAGTATGCAAATTAATATGTAAACAAAGGAATAACCCCTATTTCAGAAAATACTAATACCCTAATACTATTAATAAAAAATCTTTTAAGTAACGTAGATATAACAAAGTGAATAAAATGCATAAATCAGAAGAATTATTATTTTGTAGGTTAATAATTGGTCATATCCATTTATTATTTTAATTGCGAATAAGCCACAAACTTCACTTATTCCTAACTAAAATAGTAAATAGAGATAATATAATAACAAAATAGTAAATGGAGATAATAGCAAAATTTATTTATTGGGATTATTTTTGTAAAATTAAAATAATAATTCTTTTTACGTTTTTGCTAATGTAGGCGTTTATAAACACGACGGTAGACCACACACTATAATAGTACCAACTACATATAATGAATACACCGAATATAAAGATATTGTCGGTCCGCTAAACTCAGAGTCTCAGTACAACTGAGTCTCAGACACAACTGGCTAGTGATTTTAGTAAATAATTTTGCAAATTTTACCAAAAAAAAAGAAAATAATTACTAAATAGTTAATAATTACTAATTAGTTAGTAATAGGGCTTTTCATTCAGTCATTTGTTTCGAGCATCTATCATATTATGTCGTATAATCCGTGTATATTAATATTATACACAGATTATACAACATATGACAGGAGCTGGAAACAAATGACAATCGATGAAAAGCCCTACTTTGCCAATTTTGGCAAATTTGGCCAAAAACAAAAAAAATTACCTACTAAAATCACTAACCAGTTTTGTCTGAGTTTAGCGAACCGACTATATTAATGAACAATTTCTAAGCTGTTTTATAATATTTTTGAGTTCATTAATCATATTTTTTATTTAAAACATATATTCGTTAATAATGCTTAGTAATGCACATATTTGTATTTTCAGCTTTCCAGAAGATCCTGAGAAGAAGGTGTAAAGTATAGATCAGATTTGTTAGTAGATGAGTATGTTAAAAACATTTTTTAGAAAAAGATATTGACAGAACTTCACTTTCATCTGTTCATTGAGAGGCTGTGCTGTTCCAATAGCTTATGTCACACAGGTAATATGCTTAACCTAATTAATAATATAGTCTGTACAATATAGATACCGTTGCACTTCATTATCTACATCAGAGATCTAAGTTGACATTGTTTAATTATTTGATTAATATTCCATGTTTGATTAATATTCAATGTAAATAAATAAAAACATCAGAAATAGAAAACAAGAATTAAGTTATAATCTTACGTTAAAGTAAATAATAAAAACAATAAATATAATAAAATAAATACTTATTTGTTTGTGAAAAAGCTATTTCTTTGTGGCATTTTTGTAATAAACTAGTCTAACTGGGAAATAAGCCACAATTTACTTGAAAAAATAATTTTATTAAGGGTCTACTTCCACATCGGACGTCATTGTCAAAATACAAAATATTATTTATTATTTATTTAAATATTATTTAATATTTATTTTATTATTATCCAGATTTAGCCATACGGCTCACACTCCCTCTAGGGGGAAAATTGACTCATCCCAGATACCTACGGTATCAAAAGGATTGAGCTCTGGTGGGACTCTTTCCGTGTTATCGAGCCCTAGGTGACTTGATATGCTGGAGTATCTCCCAGAAATTTTCGTACACATCTGGCCGTCGCAAGTAGTACAGCTTTCTGCATGGTCTTATAAAGATGTTCATTTAGACCCAGCTTTTTTATGTTTTCGAGGTTCTTCGGAATAACTCCAGTAGTAGACATAATACTAGGTATCGTCTAGGTACTTTGCATTCTTCATTGTCTTCGTATTTGAATTTTCAGATCTCTGTACTTGGCTATCTTTTCAGTAAATTTACTGCGTAGATTATTGTTGTTAGGTATCGCCACATCAATTAGTGTGGTTTGTCTTGTTAATTTATTAACTAGTATGAGATCTGGTCTATTATATGCCACTGTTTGGTCTGTAAGCACAGTGCGGTCCCAGTATAGCTTGTAGTTGCCATCCTCAAGCATACTCTCAGGGACGTATTGATAATATGGGAGATGGTTCGTTTGGAGAAGTCCCAGCTTGATAGCTATCTCTTGATGAAGGAGTTATTATTATTATTATTTATCCATATTATTACCTGTAAATAATATTTCTTCTGATTGTTAATTGTAAAGGATAGAAAAATTACCATTTATTTTAATTTTTTTTAGAATCAGCTGAGAGAAGTGGTCTACAAAAAACCAGGAAGGAAACGGAATTTGTGGCTACGAAAGGCAAAAGAAAGGTTTACAAAGCAAATGTGACACATTTTTTAATAGGAATATCAGTAAATTACATTAAAAAAATGTATGAAAAGATTTTGTGCAATTAAAATGTTTATATTTATCAAGGATGCATTATTTGGTATGGCCACATATCGTCAGTGATGTGACAATACCTCCTATCTGTTTTTCATGAGATTTGTAAGAGAGACTAAACACTTGTTTGGGCCACCTCCTGTTTTCATATATTTTTTGACTTGTTTTTTAGTAAATTCAACTATCTATTTACTACAAAACAAGTCAAAACTTACGTATGAAAACAGGAGGTGGCTTTAAAAAATGTTTTTCGTCTCCTGCAAAATTCATGAAAAAACATATAGGAGGATTGTCACATCACTGACGATATATTTCAGAGAATGTCTTAAAAATATACTGTGAATGTCCTAGGAACATACGTGGACATTCATGGAATGTTCGTGGACATTCGTGGAATGTTCCAATAAGGCATTCAGTCTAAAAAAATATACTGTGGATGTCCAAAGAACATTCGTAGACATTCATGGAATGTTCCAACAAGACATTCAAGGAATGTTTAAAATGCTGACACAGCACTTTCCTGGGACTTTCCAGGGACATTCGTGTGCTTTTGGGGACATTCCAGGAATGTTTTCAATGTCCTGTGTGTACCTTCTAGGAACATTCCTGGAATGTTTTGTGTTATTAGGGAACATATTCACGCAGAAAACAAAATGCAATACCATTGCGAAAGATCCAATTAGATGCAAGCTCGTGTTAGAGGGAAACCCATAGAACAGCTAAACCAGTTCAAATATCTAGGTGTAGATTTATCAAGTTATCATGGCTCAGCCAGAGACCTAAGAGGACCAATAAACAAGGCCGCAGTTATATCCGGATGTTTGAGAGATGTGGTCTGGAATAACCCATTATATGAGAATATACAGCAAAGTTAGAATTTATAAAACTTGCGTCAGACCTGTTATGACCTATGGTATTGAATCAAGAAAAGATACCAATAAAACCAAGAGCATACTACGAACAGCTGAAATGAACACACTAAGAGCAATTGCAGTGAAGGCAAGAAGTGATAGAATACGAAGCAACATCATCAGGGAACAATGTGGTGTGCAAGATGTAGTAAGATGGGGTAGGCAAAGACGAAGAAAATGGTTTAGTCATGTAAAAAGAATGGAGGAGCATAGACTACTAACAATTGCGCTAGAAGGAAAACCAGCTGGCAAGCGTCTACCGGGAAGACCAACAAAAAGATAGAGAGATAGCTGGCAGTCTACCTCTCAAGAAATACTTCAACGTCGGAATTAAATGATCGACAGATCTAAAACAAGTATAAACAGAAGAAGAAGATTATCCATTCCAGTGTTGTGAATATTATTTTCCTCAAAAACTTAGGCACATAAATATATTATTAGCATTATATACAAAGAATGTATATAACATAGCATAATATAAACAGCCTTTAAGATGATAACATACGAAAATTATGTCATAACAGTCTAGATTAGAGACTTAAACGTGTATGTAAACCACGTCACAAATATGATTTTTACCCACGTAGTAGAATCGCTAAAGGGAGCTGCATATGATTCTTTGGGAAAAGAAGAGCGTATTATGGAGTGATGAACTCAAGCTAAAGAAACAGATTGAGCAACGAGCGTATCACAAATGGCCTACCTCCCAAGAAGTAGAAGACAAAAACCAATACCGCAATCAACAAGGAATTTTTAATAGAATAGTTCATCATCATCATTACTTACTCCTGGCGGAGCGTTTGCCGCCCTTTTGGGCTCTCTGATTTATTTGTTGCGGAGAATCAGTCCGCTGTTGTATTTTTATTATTATAGCAGCGTGTTGTGTGACTTGGCCCTGTCCACAATTTTCCTCCACTCTTTCCGGTCCTTACACCGCTCCTTGCAACTGTAGATTCTTAGCTTCTTTATATCTCCTAAGACTTGATCTCTCCATCTTGTTTTGGGTCTTCCCTTTGGTCTCTTTGTTGTTGGTCTCCAGCCGGTTATTCACTTTAGCATAGAATCTGGGTTAGCTTTTTCTGTGTGTTCCAGCCAGCTAAGCCTTTGCGCCTTCGCGAACTTGATTATTTCTTCACCCTGGATGGCTTCTTTAATTTATCAATTGGTTAACCTTCGAAATTCGCCTACATCTGTCCTCACCAGTCCCATTATTCGTCGAAATATCTTTCTCTCTAAGATTTCCAACCTCATTTCATATTTTTGTGTTAAGCACATCATCTCTGCACCATCTTTACCGGTGATACCTCGCTTGATTGCGGTTTTGTAATTTTTTAATTTGGTTGTCTTGCTAATGTATTTTTTTTTAATATATAAGATTTTCTATATCCGTTTTAGTCCACTTAACAATGTCAAATGAATAGTCAAGCGCGGAACATGCGTAGGTATTTAGTGCCTTAACACGTTGACGGACAGACGTCTATAGACGTCTAGTTTCCATTGATGTAATGTGACACGTCTATAGACGACATTTTTAAGATAACGAGTTGTGGCAAAAAGTCGGTAGATTTTTTTTCACATTACATCTACAGATGCATATGAAATCCACGACACGATATCCATGGTCATCGTCCACATGTTTATAAAAAATGTTAAAAAACTTATTGTTTCCATAAACTACACTGGGATGCAAAATTAACCGGACACTTTAAAAATGGGTAATTTTTGATGTCTCGAATTTTCTAAACCTCTTGTCCGATTTAAGTGATTTTTTATTATGTTATAGCTTCATTTTTTAACAAAATCGCTGTAATAATATTGATGATAAACAGGTAAATTTTCAATGTATACCGGGTGTACCAATGAAACTGTGTTTTTTCTCAAACTTCGCATCAGCCTGTGGAATATTCTAGCATTTATAAAATAGTCAAAAACCCAACTATAGCCTCATGTTTTCTCAACATTTTGTTTTTTTATTCAGTCGCTTATGTTGGACCGTAAAAAAGTTAGGTACATTAACAGTTAGCCATGTTTTTCATCAACACAGGGTGTTTTTCAATAAGTATGGCAAAATTCAAGGGGTAATTCTATATGCAAAAATAATGACAGTTTGTTTTATACACCTATACCCGCACATGCTTTGTTTCTGCGATAGAGGGTGTTAAAATTTTTCTTACAAACTGAAGATTAATTTATTGCTTTAAAACCGGTTGAGATATGCAAATGAAATTTGGTGGGTTTTCAGACGTAGTTATTGTACAATTTTTGACATACAAGTAGGAATTTAATATTCACCATTGGCGCGCATACGGGTAATACGGCTCATATTACCCGTATGGGCGCCAATGGTGAATATTAATTTCTTACTCGTATGTCAAAAATTGTACAATAACTACGTCTGAAAACCCACCAAATTTCATTTGCATATCTCAACCGGTTTTAAAGCAATAAATAAATCTTCAGTTTGTCAGAAAAATTTTAACATTCTCTATCTCAGAAACGAAGCATTTGCGGACATAACGTTTATAAAACAAACTGTTATTACATTTTTATGCAGAATTACCCCTTAAAGTTTGAGAGACTTTTTTAAAACACCCTGTATTGATGAAAAACATGGCTAGTTGTTAAAGTACCTAACTTTTTTATGGTCTAATGTAAGCGAATAAATCAAAAAAGAAAATGTTGAGAAAACATGAGGCTATAGTTGGATTTTAATTTCAGTATTTTATAAATGCTAGAATATTCCACAGGGTGATGCGATCTTTGAGAAAAAAACATAGTTTGATTGGTACACCCGGTATACAATGAAAATTTAATTGTTTAGCAACAATTCTCTTACAGTGATAGTGTTAAAGAATATGGCTATAATATATTAAAAAAATCACTTAAATCGGACAACAGGTTCAAGAAATTCGAAACATCAAAAATGAACCATTTTTAAAGTGTCCGGTTAATTTTGCACCCCAGTGTATAAGCTCTAAAATAAATTCAGCAATTTCCCTATTCTACCTTGCAAAATTCATATAGTGTCACAACACTTGCTTATACATTTGACGCACTGGCCGTCAACGTGTTAAACAAATTTCTACTCTTAATGTTTGAACGAAGCAGCCGTTTTACCTTTCGTATAAACTCGGTAGTCATTCAGTTTTCATTTGCTTATGGTCAATTTTCCGCGCCTGCTTTACTCCAAGATCTTTATACATATTGTTTTCACCCATGGCCTCGATGTTCTGACCATTTTGTATATCGAATCCTCCGGGCTGTACTTTTCCTTAAAACAAGGCACTTGTCTAGTCCGAAGTGCATACTAATATGATTAGAAGAGGATTCTGCACTATTTAGCATCTCATCTAGTTGGTTTCGAGTGGAAGCCATTAATTTCAAATCATCCATATATGTACATACATACAACAGATGATTATGCTTCGCCACCTCATTGTTATTATTTATGATGCTAGAACCTGCGTCAGTGGAGTTCAATAGCTAAAATATTTATTTTATTGGTACTTGGTAGTCAACGTTGACCTAAGATGGTTGATTGGGTCCTCGGATAGAGTATCACCATGTTCCCAGAGGTTATATTCATGAACATCGGCGTTTAGCCTTTACAATATTATTTTAACACAATGTAGATTGATTTATAATCACAACCATTGGTTAGTTCTGGGGCTATTTTGCAAGTATTCAAATTCACTGATGATGGACCGATAGGTTCGAAAACGTTCTGATGAACACTTTTATTCAATCCATTGGGATTTTTAAAAATTTTAGTAAATATACCTTTTACATAGAAGTGGCTTTACTTCATGTTCCAGTTTGTTTAACTATAGGGCAGGCCGCACATCAAAGAAACATGAAACGTAAATCACGTTTCATGGAAATAAAATATTGCTAAACAAATAGACGTCCGGCCATTTATGAAACTTTCCGAAAATAAAAATGTGTTATGAGCATGAATCACACTCGTTTCATTGGTAGGAGGACTACCTATAAGATTTGTTTAGCCGTGTTTAATTTTCATGAAACGTGTTTTACGTTTCATGTTTCATGTTTTTCGTTTCATGTTTCGTTGGTGTGCGGCTTGCCTAAGGTATACAGCCAATCCAGATAACTACCCCTTTTAGTTATTTTATTATTATGTTAACAATTGTTATTTTCACCAGGTATTTAAAGGTGAATTCTAGTCTTCCACTCTATCATTATATGCTAAAAGGTCACTTTATTTCTCCTATTATTATTCGAATACTATTACTTTTTACCATACATACTCGTACTACGATTTAAATTTAAATAAATTTTTAATTTGATTTTTTTATGACACATTTTTCTAACCCTTGTGTACTCCCTTAAGAATCATCTTTATTTTTCTGTTGTACTACCCTGTTTTCTGCTTCAACACCGAGCGCGTCTTAAAAGCAATAAGGGCAAGAACAGAATAGGTAGTTGAGAACTTAAATAGTTTACATCGAGTAGAAAATTAAGGAAAATCAGATGTGGAATATTGTGTTTGGGTGTTTCGGGATTGGGAAGCAGTCGGCTCCGAGGGATTGGGATTTCTTAATAAACACAAACGTTCCGCAATTAGGACGTAGCGCCTACCAGAGAAATGTATAATGACAGATATCTAAGCAAGCATTAATTTAATCGTGCATCTGTAGAGTCATCAACAAAAGTAGCAGCTGGTGTGTTTTCGCGATGGAAACGGGAAACTTCACTATTTGGCTAGCAACAGGAACTTTTAAACGAATATTAAACCGTTACATATTACATTAATCCCTTCTAAATTATTTTAAAACATCAAATTAAAAAGTACTGTTACCTCTAAACATACAATAGTGAGTCCCAACTGAGCTAAATTTAAAATAAAGTTTTGGAAAACTATGAACAAAACCGATAATATTTTTTCAATTGGATATGGTAATTGAGTCAATACTCGCAATCTTTAGTTTGTATTTTTATTAGTTGTTACATAATCGTGGGCCAACCGGTTTCGAGTCTTACAATATATGACTCATCATCAGGCCCAGTACAAAAAAGTCTTCTCAATACAAACTACAAGCTAAAAAACACAAAACGAGAGACATGTACACATATATATATATATATATATATATATATATATATATATATATATATATATATATATATATATATATATATATATATATATATATATATATATATAACATAAAAACAACTTTGTCTTGGTTTTAATCACACACCATGAAGCCAAGCAACTGTGTAGTATTGAACTCAACCTTCCATAGTATGTAAAGATGAGACTTATTGTCATTGGGAGCGACCAATCTGATGAAAATTGCTTGGTATATAATTTTAATATATATACTACCATCATTCCTCAACTAGTTAAGGGATGATGGAGTTCTGACAAGATAGTATGCGATCAAAAGACATAATATAAAGTTATTAGTAATTGGTATGTACTTACATAACAGCCATTGAAACTGTTCCACAGCTAAAGATGTACATGCAGTCACCAGCTCCCATAAGGATAGTTGATCGATCAAACAACCTTTAGTCTCTTATATTGTAAGTTGTGTTCAATGTGGAACTTGGAAAAGAAAAATTCTAATGTTCCCAAAGATGTGTGTTTTATATCCTTCACAGTTGTAGTTGTGTTTTTTAGCTTGTAGTTTGTATTGAGAAGACTTTTTTGTACTGGGCCTGATGATGAGTCATATATTGTAAGACTCGAAACCGGTTGGCCCACGATTATGTAACAACTAATAAAAATACAAACTAAAGATTGCGAGTATTGACTCAATTACCATATCCAATTGAAAAAATATTATCGGTTTTGTTCATAGTTTTCCAAAACTTTATTTTAAATTTAGCTCAGTTGGGACTCACTATTGTATGTTTAGAGGTAACAGTACTTTTTAATTTGATGTTTTAAAATAATTTAGAAGGGATTAATGTAATATGTAACGGTTTAATATTCGTTTAAAAGTTCCTGTTGCTAGCCAAATAGTGAAGTTTCCCGTTTCCATCGCGAAAACACACCAGCTGCTACTTTTGTTGATGACTCTACAGATGCACGATTAAATTAATGCTTGCTTAGATATCTGTCATTATACATTTCTCTGGTAGGCGCTACGTCCTAATTGCGGAACGTTTGTGTTTATTAAGAAATCCCAATCCCTCGGAGCCGACTGCTTCCCAATCCCGAAACACCCAAACACAATATTCCACATCTGATTTTCCTTAATTTTCTACTCGATGTAAACTATTTAAGTTCTCAACTACCTATTCTGTTCTTGCCCTTATTGCTTTTAAGACGCGCTCGGTGTTGAAGCAGAAAACAGGGTAGTACAACAGAAAAATAAAGATGATTCTTAAGGGAGTACACAAGGGTTAGAAAAATGTGTCATAAAAAAATCAAATTAAAAATTTATTTAAATTTAAATCGTAGTACGAGTATGTATGGTAAAAAGTAATAGTATTCGAATAATAATAGGAGAAATAAAGTGACCTTTTAGCATATAATGATAGAGTGGAAGACTAGAATTCACCTTTAAATACCTGGTGAAAATAACAATTGTTAACATAATAATAAAATAACTAAAAGGGGTAGTTATCTGGATTGGCTGTATACCTTAGGCAAGCCGCACACCAACGAAACATGAAACGAAAAACATGAAACATGAAACGTAAAACACGTTTCATGAAAATTAAACACGGCTAAACAAATCTTATAGGTAGTCCTCCTACCAATGAAACGAGTGTGATTCATGCTCATAACACATTTTTATTTTCGGAAAGTTTCATAAATGGCCGGACGTCTATTTGTTTAGCAATATTTTATTTCCATGAAACGTGATTTACGTTTCATGTTTCTTTGATGTGCGGCCTGCCCTATAGTTAAACAAACTGGAACATGAAGTAAAGCCACTTCTATGTAAAAGGTATATTTACTAAAATTTTTAAAAATCCCAATGGATTGAATAAAAGTGTTCATCAGAACGTTTTCGAACCTATCGGTCCATCATCAGTGAATTTGAATACTTGCAAAATAGCCCCAGAACTAACCAATGGTTGTGATTATAAATCAATCTACATTGTGTTAAAATAATATTGTAAAGGCTAAACGCCGATGTTCATGAATATAACCTCTGGGAACATGGTGATACTCTATCCGAGGACCCAATCAACCATCTTAGGTCAACGTTGACTACCAAGTACCAATAAAATAAATATTTTAGCTATTGAACTCCACTGACGCAGGTTCTAGCATCATAAATAATAACAATGAGGTGGCGAAGCATAATCATCTGTTGTATGTATGTACATATATGGATGATTTGAAATTAATGGCTTCCACTCGAAACCAACTAGATGAGATGCTAAATAGTGCAGAATCCTCTTCTAATCATATTAGTATGCACTTCGGACTAGACAAGTGCCTTGTTTTAAGGAAAAGTACAGCCCGGAGGATTCGATATACAAAATGGTCAGAACATCGAGGCCATGGGTGAAAACAATATGTATAAAGATCTTGGAGTAAAGCAGGCGCGGAAAATTGACCATAAGCAAATGAAAACTGAATGACTACCGAGTTTATACGAAAGGTAAAACGGCTGCTTCGTTCAAACATTAAGAGTAGAAATTTGTTTAACACGTTGACGGCCAGTGCGTCAAATGTATAAGCAAGTGTTGTGACACTATATGAATTTTGCAAGGTAGAATAGGGAAATTGCTGAATTTATTTTAGAGCTTATACACTGGGGTGCAAAATTAACCGGACACTTTAAAAATGGTTCATTTTTGATGTTTCGAATTTCTTGAACCTGTTGTCCGATTTAAGTGATTTTTTTAATATATTATAGCCATATTCTTTAACACTATCACTGTAAGAGAATTGTTGCTAAACAATTAAATTTTCATTGTATACCGGGTGTACCAATCAAACTATGTTTTTTTCTCAAAGATCGCATCACCCTGTGGAATATTCTAGCATTTATAAAATACTGAAATTAAAATCCAACTATAGCCTCATGTTTTCTCAACATTTTCTTTTTTGATTTATTCGCTTACATTAGACCATAAAAAAGTTAGGTACTTTAACAACTAGCCATGTTTTTCATCAATACAGGGTGTTTTAAAAAAGTCTCTCAAACTTTAAGGGGTAATTCTGCATAAAAATGTAATAACAGTTTGTTTTATAAACGTTATGTCCGCAAATGCTTCGTTTCTGAGATAGAGAATGTTAAAATTTTTCTGACAAACTGAAGATTTATTTATTGCTTTAAAACCGGTTGAGATATGCAAATGAAATTTGGTGGGTTTTCAGACGTAGTTATTGTACAATTTTTGACATACGAGTAAGAAATTAATATTCACCATTGGCGCCCATACGGGTAATATGAGCCGTATTACCCGTATGCGCGCCAATGGTGAATATTAAATTCCTACTTGTATGTCAAAAATTGTACAATAACTACGTCTGAAAACCCACCAAATTTCATTTGCATATCTCAACCGGTTTTAAAGCAATAAATTAATCTTCAGTTTGTAAGAAAAATTTTAACACCCTCTATCGCAGAAACAAAGCATGTGCGGGTATAGGTGTATAAAACAAACTGTCATTATTTTTGCATATAGAATTACCCCTTGAATTTTGCCATACTTATTGAAAAACACCCTGTGTTGATGAAAAACATGGCTAACTGTTAATGTACCTAACTTTTTTACGGTCCAACATAAGCGACTGAATAAAAAAACAAAATGTTGAGAAAACATGAGGCTATAGTTGGGTTTTTGACTATTTTATAAATGCTAGAATATTCCACAGGCTGATGCGAAGTTTGAGAAAAAACACAGTTTCATTGGTACACCCGGTATACATTGAAAATTTACCTGTTTATCATCAATATTATTACAGCGATTTTGTTAAAAAATGAAGCTATAACATAATAAAAAATCACTTAAATCGGACAAGAGGTTTAGAAAATTCGAGACATCAAAAATTACCCATTTTTAAAGTGTCCGGTTAATTTTGCATCCCAGTGTAGTTTATGGAAACAATAAGTTTTTTAACATTTTTTATAAACATGTGGACGATGACCATGGATATCGTGTCGTGGATTTCATATGCATCTGTAGATGTAATGTGAAAAAAAATCTACCGACTTTTTGCCACAACTCGTTATCTTAAAAATGTCGTCTATAGACGTGTCACATTACATCAATGGAAACTAGACGTCTATAGACGTCTGTCCGTCAACGTGTTAAGGCACTAAATACCTACGCATGTTCCGCGCTTGACTATTCATTTGACATTGTTAAGTGGACTAAAACGGATATAGAAAATCTTATATATTAAAAAAAAATACATTAGCAAGACAACCAAATTAAAAAATTACAAAACCGCAATCAAGCGAGGTATCACCGGTAAAGATGGTGCAGAGATGATGTGCTTAACACAAAAATATGAAATGAGGTTGGAAATCTTAGAGAGAAAGATATTTCGACGAATAATGGGACTGGTGAGGACAGATGTAGGCGAATTTCGAAGGTTAACCAATTGATAAATTAAAGAAGCCATCCAGGGTGAAGAAATAATCAAGTTCGCGAAGGCGCAAAGGCTTAGCTGGCTGGAACACACAGAAAAAGCTAACCCAGATTCTATGCTAAAGTGAATAACCGGCTGGAGACCAACAACAAAGAGACCAAAGGGAAGACCCAAAACAAGATGGAGAGATCAAGTCTTAGGAGATATAAAGAAGCTAAGAATCTACAGTTGCAAGGAGCGGTGTAAGGACCGGAAAGAGTGGAGGAAAATTGTGGACAGGGCCAAGTCACACAACACGCTGCTATAATAATAAAAATACAACAGCGGACTGATTCTCCGCAACAAATAAATCAGAGAGCCCAAAAGGGCGGCAAACGCTCCGCCAGGAGTAAGTAATGATGATGATGAACTATTCTATTAAAAATTCCTTGTTGATTGCGGTATTGGTTTTTGTCTTCTACTTCTTGGGAGGTAGGCCATTTGTGATACGCTCGTTGCTCAATCTGTTTCTTTAGCTTGAGTTCATCACTCCATAATACGCTCTTCTTTTCCCAAAGAATCATATGCAGCTCCCTTTAGCGATTCTACTACGTGGGTAAAAATCATATTTGTGACGTGGTTTACATACACGTTTAAGTCTCTAATCTAGACTGTTATGACATAATTTTCGTATGTTATCATCTTAAAGGCTGTTTATATTATGCTATGTTATATACATTCTTTGTATATAATGCTAATAATATATTTATGTGCCTAAGTTTTTGAGGAAAATAATATTCACAACACTGGAATGGATAATCTTCTTCTTCTGTTTATACTTGTTTTAGATCTGTCGATCATTTAATTCCGACGTTGAAGTATTTCTTGAGAGGTAGACTGCCAGCTATCTCTCTATCTTTTTGTTGGTCTTCCCGGTAGACGCTTGCCAGCTGGTTTTCCTTCTAGCGCAATTGTTAGTAGTCTATGCTCCTCCATTCTTTTTACATGACTAAACCATTTTCTTCGTCTTTGCCTACCCCATCTTACTACATCTTGCACACCACATTGTTCCCTGATGATGTTGCTTCGTATTCTATCACTTCTTGCCTTCACTGCAATTGCTCTTAGTGTGTTCATTTCAGCTGTTCGTAGTATGCTCTTGGTTTTATTGGTATCTTTTCTTGATTCAATACCATAGGTCATAACAGGTCTGACGCAAGTTTTATAAATTCTAACTTTGCTGTATATTCTCATATAATGGGTTATTCCAGACCACATCTCTCAAACATCCGGATATAACTGCGGCCTTGTTTATTGGTCCTCTTAGGTCTCTGGCTGAGCCATGATAACTTGATAAATCTACACCTAGATATTTGAACTGGTTTAGCTGTTCTATGGGTTTCCCTCTAACACGAGCTTGCATCTAATTGGATCTTTCGCAATGGTATTGCATTTTGTTTTCTGCGTGAATATGTTCCCTAATAACACAAAACATTCCAGGAATGTTCCTAGAAGGTACACACAGGACATTGAAAACATTCCTGGAATGTCCCCAAAAGCACACGAATGTCCCTGGAAAGTCCCAGGAAAGTGCTGTGTCAGCATTTTAAACATTCCTTGAATGTCTTGTTGGAACATTCCATGAATGTCTACGAATGTTCTTTGGACATCCACAGTATATTTTTTTAGACTGAATGCCTTATTGGAACATTCCACGAATGTCCACGAACATTCCATGAATGTCCACGTATGTTCCTAGGACATTCACAGTATATTTTTAAGACATTCTCTGAAATATATCGTCAGTGATGTGACAATCCTCCTATATGTTTTTTCATGAATTTTGCAGGAGACGAAAAACATTTTTTAAAGCCACCCTCCTGTTTTCATACGTAAGTTTTGACTTGTTTTGTAGTAAATAGATAGTTGAATTTACTAAAAAACAAGTCAAAAAATATATGAAAACAGGAGGTGGCCCAAACAAGTGTTTAGTCTCTCTTACAAATCTCATGAAAAACAGATAGGAGGTATTGTCACATCACTGACGATATGTGGCCATACCAAATAATGCATCCTTGATAAATATAAACATTTTAATTGCACAAAATCTTTTCATACATTTTTTTAATGTAATTTACTGATATTCCTATTAAAAAATGTGTCACATTTGCTTTGTAAACCTTTCTTTTGCCTTTCGTAGCCACAAATTCCGTTTCCTTCCTGGTTTTTTGTAGACCACTTCTCTCAGCTGATTCTAAAAAAAATTAAAATAAATGGTAATTTTTCTATCCTTTACAATTAACAATCAGAA